>NC_068359.1:24407431-24645994 GCF_020536995.1 Dreissena polymorpha | reverse complement strand
GATACGACGTAATTCTTTCGCACAACCCACCTTCCAATGATGGTGAAATGTTCCAAACTGATTTAAAAATCTCCAAAAGAACAACACAGTTATTATGCCCCGGACAAGATGAATTCTTTGCGCGACACACCCTCCAATGATGGTAAACAAATGTTCCAAATGATTTTTAAAATCTCACAATGAATGACAAAAGTTATGGCCCCGGACAAGCATTTTACCTTGAACTCCAAAAGTGACCTTGATCTAAGTTCTTGGAGATATCACGCAATTCTTTCGCGCGACACACGGTCCCATGATGGTGAACAAATCAAAACCAAGTCAATTAAAAATCTAACAAAATGAAATAGTTATGGTCCAGACAAACTTGTGTTTAAAAGCACTAAGTGACCTTGTGACCTAGTTTTTTTTACCAGGCATGACCCATATTCAAACTGACCTAGACATATCTAGATACAACTTGGACCAAGTTTGTGTGAAGATCGGATGAAATTTCGGGACAGACCGACAAAGTGACTTTTATATAGCCCCCATACACATAGGTAAGTGGGTATAATTACGCTTATATTAATGCTAGCTTGTGTGATGTACTGCCTTTAGATATTGCTTTTTGATACCTTTCGGTATTTAAAAGAACTTAATTAATGAAAAGCTGGTCAGTGACCAAAATTCCCATTGAATAAATGAAGAAAAGCCACAATAATATAAAATAGTCAACAATGGCAACAAATTAGCAGACAAACTAAACGTATGACAATGAGGGCTAAATAGACAAAACAACAATAACATGAACGGAGAGTTTCCACCTTGGCCATGGACATTGGTTGTAGCACCAAACACACTCACAACAAGAGATGTGTTTGTAAGAAAAACAATGCCCTACTGTATGCCGCTTTTTTTTTATTTGACCTTTGACCTTGAAGGATGACATTGACCTTTCACCACTCAAAATGTGCAGGTCCATGAGATCCGCATGTAATCCAAATATCAAGTTGCTGTTTTCAATATTTCAAAAGTTATGATCAAACGTTTAAGTTTTGGTAAAAGTTTTGGACACACACCACACCTTGACACGCACACATACACAAAGAAAACAAGCCAAAACAATATACCCCCGTTCATTCGATCCAGGGGGCATAAAAGCCATTAATGCAAAGCATACTAGTCAAAGTCAACATCAGATATGGTTTACTGTGGCTGCCTGTTAATTATTCTTTCTTTAGCCCTCTTAGTTACAATATAGCATTTAGTTTTTCAAATATCTGTGTATGGAAAATTTAAAGATTTTTATTAATGAATATATACCTTTGAGAGTTCCATGGTACTGGAAGACAACTGATAATATTCCTTGTGGGTCTTCACATCATGTCCCATGCTTTGCAAGCAATTTTAGTTCACCATGAGTCATGTCAAGAATCTATAAAGCATGTTAATTCTTGATTATATTCACAAATATGCAGTCATCATTCCAGTTTGCTGCCAATTAACAAATTGTGTTTGCATCTTCTACAGAAAAGATGTACACAAGAAAGCTTTTATCTGTATAGTTGTAGTCATTATGGTGCTCCAAATTCTTGTAATCACACCATGCATTTACAGAGTCAAAAAATTTGTAATGTTTAATTCTGAAAAAGCCAACACGTGGTTTGGTATTTACATGATCCGCCATTTTGAAAATAGCTACTTCCTGTATATGCCAAAATTTATGTTAATATAACCATTGGGTCTAACAATTTAAAATCAATTATTGGGTTCTCACAGATAACCATTTTCTGTCATACAAAAGCTGCCAAAATCAAAGGTCTCCATAAAAGTTTTTATTATAATTTATTCACAATTGATGGCAAGCAAATTCAACATAATTACTTATTTCTGTATAAAAGCCGAAGTATACATGTATGTATGTATGCCATTAACTGGAAGAGAATGTAGTATAATTGCTGAAAGTCTAAATAAATATATGTGCCATAATAAAGAAACCTTCAGGTCACAATATCTCATCTGTACAGGGATATGAAACAAAGACCATAATTCTTAAATGGCTTAAGCAATCCCATATTTGCACAACTAGACTTTAGAAGTAATTGTGAACGATTGTACCAGTTTGTAAAATAAAAAATAAGTACTGAATAATAAATAGAAAGTTCAATATTGAACTTGAATGTTTCAAGAAATGATTTTTTATTTGACAAGGATAACACATTTGCATACATTTAATATGGCCATATTCGAACAAAAGCAAAATACATACATATAAAAACAACACAACAATTCTTGATTTAACAGCAAAGTTTAATATAAAATAAACAAATCTATGGATCAAAGACTAAGAAACAAAAGGAATGCAATGGTCGCTCAAGGTATATTGACAGCAAGTAAGAAATGCTGAACCAATGATTGGCAAATCGCCATGACAAAGTAACCTTGGAACTTTTGAAGAATGTCTTATATGGTACCAGACAATATTTCTTACAATACTTCTTATATGAGACTCAACAGTATTTATATGGGACCCAACAATATTACTTATATGAGACGAAAATTAGTGTAAACATGTTTATTTCTTATATGGGACCCTACGATGTTTATTACTTGTAAGAGGCCCAACAGATAACAGAAATACCAGGGTCAGACTGGCTGGCTCTTCACTTGGCTCCCTCCTATCATGGGTCAGACTGGCTGGCTCTTCACTTTGGCTCCCTCCTATCATGGGTCAGACTTGCTGGCTCTTCACTGTCAGCAGTTGACATGGACTCTGAAAGAACCAAAGTGAAACCTGTAGATTGCATATGATCAGCACAGTCAACACTGGCATGTTGTATCATGAGAGGCTCTGACTCCTGTATAGATTCTAGACTGTGGGTGTCTTCAACAGTTGCCTCAATGACTGTAAACATATAATGTCAACAGTGGGGTCTTGTATGTCTATTATCCATTGGTGGGTCTTGCTGAAATCTATAGAAAATATATATTGGCTTGGATAACAGAAGGTTTTGCTATTATGTTTACGTGACATGGTTCAGAAAAAAAAGGCCATATGAATGTGACAAAAAAAAATTGAGTTTTTAAAATGTTCTTAAAGTTCGTTCTTTTCCTATTCAGATAATGTACACGTTTTATATGATCAAATGAAAACTTGTTCAAACCTATAATTTTGAAGAGATGCTGTGTGAACTCTAAAAATGTTTTTATATCAATGCAACTATTTTGACGATATAATTTTGCAAGAAGTTTTGTCCGTTGTTTACTACTATACATGTAATATGGCCAATTTGTATTGTTACACGTTCTAAATTAAATGAATTAGCATAGTGATTAAATTTGTGTGATGTTTGTCTAAAATAATTTTTAAACGTCGGAAAATAATGCATATCTTCACAACGTCATTTCTCCGTTATTTGACGTTCACACAAAAGGGGCCTTTTTCAGAAACGCACCACATATATAAGTATATAGTCAACAGTTGGGCCTTGATATTATTATCCATTGGTGGGTCTTACTGAAATCTACAGAAAAGTATATTGGACATTACAACTGAAGTTTTGCTGTTATGTATATCATAAGTTATAGTTTTTTGTTTACAGTGTATATTGGTTCCTCTACCCAAACAGTGCACGTATGACCAAGAAAAATTTGACGAGGAGTAATATGTGCACTGGAGGGGTAGAGGAACCCATATACACTGTGACAAAAACTTATAAACAATTTTATAATACTTCAAATTCTTTAAAACAGCCAAAAAATCCTTCATTTAACGGACAAAAATCCCTTTTTTGCCATTCAAGATGTTAAAGACAATATCCACATGCCGCAACCCTTAATATGAAGAGTAATAGAAGGGTGTCGTTTTTACGTACATATTATACGTGTATAAAAATGTATAACAACGGCAAATGCATTTCTGCAAAATATTTGAATGTCTGTGAACATGCCATATTTAGCTTTATGTTGTATTGTGTCATTGTATTCGTTGTGGATTCAGGGCTTTTTTTCCTTCTTTGCGATTGGCCATGGACGGACATTTCACAATTTTGACACGGCCAATTCACAATCCTTTCATGTCCGTGAATATTTACAAAAAAGGCCGTTTTAAATCGTGAAAAACGGACTGTTCGTGCTCAAAACTGTAAAAAGAAGAAGAAGAAGATGTTTAAAGAAAAAGTTAACGCACGCATGGACACACGATGGACACAGGACCATGACATAAGCCCCGCTGGCCAGATGGAGCTAAAAATAAATATATATTTTTTTTTAGGTGGAATTTTTTGACCAGAAAGGGGAAACAAACAGCCTAGTTCGGCGTCTGTTATAGAAGGTAAAAAACCCGTTTCTAAAATGGGACCCAGCAATACTTCTTATAGGACCCAACAATATTTCTTACATGTATATGGTACCTGACAATATTTCTTACAATGCTTATTATACATGGGACCCAACAATGTTTCGTATATGGGACCCAACAATACTTCTAATATAGGACCCAACAATACTTCTTATAATACTTCTTATATGGGACTCAACAGTATTTCTTATATGGGACCCAACAATATTACTTATATGAGACCCGAAAATTAGTGTAAACATGTTTATTTCTTATATGGGACCCTACGATGTTTATTACTTGTAAGAGGCCCAACAATTCTTATTACATGTATTTAGGCAGAAATATTGCAATAATAAAGCTTCAAACAAGGATACATCGTAAACAACCTAATAAATAAATATTCTGCCCATTGGGAATTGGCAAAAATGACTTCGCAAACTGGAAATCTGAAATTGGAAATTCTGCAATCTGGTACAAAGATGGCGAAGATCACAGCTTAATTGCTTTATTCGTCCATTTAACAGATTTTAATGGCATAGAGGTTAAACGACTTTCGACAGCTCATTGGTGTTAATCTGTTGTGTAATGTCAATAAAGGTGTGAAAAACTCGCAAGTCATGTTTATAACATGTATTCCCTATCAGAGCAGTATGTGTAAGAAAAATAAATGAAATAATCCAGGCAATTTGTTTCATGCTTATGCAGTGCAACTGTTAACAGATATTCACTTTCATTTTAACCCATTATCAGAAAGTACCATTCAAAATGTGCAGCTCCATGAAAAACACATACATGCCAAATATGAAGTAGCTTTCTTCAATATAGCAAAAGTGATTGCAAAATGTTAAAGTTGGCAGAAACAGACCAACAGGGGAAAATCCATATGTCCCCCACTATAGTGAATGGGAACATAAAAAATAAAATGGGCTGGGTGGTGGTGGGGGGGGGAGGGGGGGATAGTGTAAGGGTGTGGTGGTCATTTATAAGGTGGGGGGAGTCTATTGTGGTATGTCAGTTAAGAGTTGTTTTGTCAAATTATCAGTCAAATCTAATCATAAATAAAGAAGTTATGGCAATTTTAGCAAAATTAAATAATTTGACCTTGAGAGTCAAGGTCATTCAAAGGTCAAGGTAAAATTCAACTTGCCAGGTACAGTACCCTCATGATAGCATGAAAGTATTTGAAGTTTAGAATCAAAAACCTTGATACTTTAGAAGTAAAATGGATCTAAACACAAAATTCACATAACCAAATCTTCAATTTTCTAAGTATAAAGGGCCCATAATTCCGTCAGAATGCCAGTCAGAGTTGCATGACTTTGCCTGCACAGTCCCCTTATGATAGTTAATAAGTGTTGCAAGTATGAAAGCAATAGCTTTGATACTTACGGAATAAAGTGGACCTAAACACAAAACTTAACCAAATTTTCAATTTTCTGAGTATAAAAAGGGCACATAATTCTGTCAAAATGCACGCCAGAGTTATCTAACTTTGCCTGCCCAGTCCCCTCTTGATAGTTAGTAAGTGTACCAAGTTTGAATGCAAAAGCATTGATACTTAATGAGTAAAGTGGACCTAAATCAGGGGGTTTTCAGCACTGTCTGCGCCTCCGGAAAACGGAGGCACTCCCAAAGCAAACGGACCCGATCCCAAACCAAAATATTTAAAAAAAGTCCCAACTTCCAAAAAAAAATTATTTTTTTTCTTTAAAGAATGAAGTGTCTTATAACTTGTGTGACTAACCAGTGTTTGTTTTGGTAAAAAATATCTGCTATAAGGTTTTGACTGTTCAGTTCTTATCTCAGAGTGTAACTGTAACTAATAAACAAAAATGCAGTACTTGAATAAACGTTGAACACGCCCAATATTGCATCTGTTTATATAAAGAAGACAAAATAACAAATAAAAACAAATTTATTTGTTAAACTACTGAATTATTTAAGCATGATATATTCACTATTTTTTCCCAAATGAGCTGTTTAATCGAAGCAAAATTTCCCAAAATGGCCAATTGTGTCGATAAAAAATTCCCAATTTGGTCAGACTCCTTTTCCCAAAATAGACAGAAAAACCCCTGTAAATGCAAAACTTACTCGGACGCCTACGCCAAGGTGATGACAATAGCTCATAATTTTTTTTCAAAAAATAGATGAGCTAAAAATGAAAAGATGCAAACTAACATGAAAATTAAATCTTAACAAGCAGGCTGTAATGATACCTTTGAATTTGATTTTGCCATTCACTGGATAATTCAAGTATCATATACATGTTTGCCCTAGGTGGCAGACCATTTAAAGCGGGTATATACGATCTTGTCAAATATTTATTAATTAATATAAAATGTGCAAAAAACTTATTATACATATATTTCAAAATAAACTAAAATACAAGTAAAGAAGAACATTTGTCGGAAAATGCGAAATAAGCAGAATATTTAAAATTGAAATCGAAAAAGCCTGTACAGCCGAATTCGCCAGCATGTATATCATGCATGTAAGATGTGAATCTAAATTTAGTTTAACGGTTCATTTTAAATTCCTGCAGCGATATTGATTCATACGACACACGAACACTTACTTAAAAGACGAATGCATCGGTTATTGTAGGAAAATATGTACGAATTATCTTCGTCACAATCAGCTTGGTGCGCAAGTTTGCATTTGCTGCATTTTATGAAATTCGTCTTAAATGTATCATTTTTCTTGCATATTGCGTGTTATTATAGCATATTTGTTTCAATATATTACAATTTAACGCATTTAAAAATCGAATATACCCGCTTAAAGTTATGTTGCTTTTTTCCTAAGAGATGTACATGAATATGTGTGCCAACTATCATTTGCATACTTTTGACAGTATTGAAATTATCATAACTATTTATCAGCCTTGAAAAAAACTGACAACCATGATGCGAAGTTGGCCATAAAAACTTATTTTCTTTGAACGTTCTGCTAAATTGTATTTCACAAGATTGGCTTACTCAATAATTAGACAATTTAAACAAGAATATTTACCTACTTACTTCCCAATATTACCATTCAAAGTATCATTACATCCATTAAAAACTGTGAACTAAACATACCATTGGCTTTCTTTTCCTACAAATTATTGCAAAAGTAACTTAATATTGATTTTATAAAAGGTACCAGATAACACAAGACTAAACAAAAGGTCCAACAAGATGTGTTTGTGAAACACAATGTCCCCCTATATGACGTTTGACCTTGAAGGATGACCTTGACCCTTCACCACTCAAAATGTGCAGCTTCATGAGATACACATGCATGCCAAATATGAAGTTGCTATCTTCAATATAGCAAAAGTTATTGCAAAATGTTAAAGTTGGCGCAAACCAACCAGCAGACCAACCAACCAACCAACAGACCAACAGACAGGGCAAAAACAATATGTCCCCCACTACTATAGTGGGGGACATAAAAAAGCCCAATATTGCTCAACAGCTATAATAAAGATTGCTGAACTCTTATTGATTTGTGGGGTTGATTAACTTGGAACATAAGATGAATCTGATAGCTCATTAATTTTTGTAAAAGATGTGATCTCCAAGGAAGGAGCAAATTTTAACCAAAGGGGCATTATTTAAACAATCCTGATAGTGGACCAATTAGAGACGCTAGATACCAAATACAAATGTATAAATGCTCTTTCCTTTTTGTTACAGGGAAAAAATAAGAATGTGGCGTCTCATCAGGATCCAAACTGTTTGCTATTCTAATAATATTCTATGAAAAAAACTCGAAGATAATGCTAATTTTTGAAATTCAGCAGATGAATTAGAGCAGGAGACACATTTCCCAGCATGCAAAGGGTTAACAGCTGTTTTTGAGGATACAATTATGTTAGCGAAAAGCCATAAGCTGTTTGATGACAAAAGTTATGTTAGTAGTTTGACATCCATTCATGTGTGCTTCTTCATGATAATGGCATCATCTATTTATTAAATATGATGTATATGATATAACTAACCTTCCATGGTAGATCAGACACACTATAGTCATAAAGAAGCTCCTCTCCTGTCTGAATGTCTCTTTGAGCAAATAAGCATAGGTATGGTTTTTGTGTGTTCATTTTCAGCACAAAATAATTGTAGATGTCACTATCTATTAATGTAGGAAAGTCCATTAAGTCACTACTCAAAAATACGTAATAGCCAATATGGCGGCGCCCTTATTATCGATTCTGGGATTGTCTATATTGCGGAGGATACTGGCAGTGGTCAATGTATAGTGATTGAGCATGCCTGTATTTACGTCATCGTCCAAGATGGTGGCAAGCAGAAAAGAAATTACGATGAACGGCAAAATGATAAATAACATTCGAATTAACAACGGATACCATATGGTTATAAGGAAATAATTTAATGGGTGTGTCAATTAACCCTCAAGACTAATTTTGAGATTAAAACAACACATATTTAGTAGAAATCTGCACAGTGAATGTGTGTCACTGAAACCAGTGTTAGAAAATTGCAGTTCAGTCTACTAGCAATACATTTTAATTATATGGGTCTCAACATTAGTCATTAAGTGTAAACATGTCTACTTCTAATAAAGGGCCAGGCCCAACAATTTTCATTACTTATATGGATACCTAAAGTGTTAATTATACATTAAATGTTAATTAAATTATAAGGGACCCTAGAATGTCAACTTGTATCTTTTATGTTGGACCCAACGATGCTTTTTACGTATATGGGACCCAACAATGTTTCTTATATGAGATCAAACAATATTTCTTACAATACTTTTTATATATGGGACCCAACAATGTTTCTTATATGGGACCCAACAATACTTCTTATATAGGACCCAACAATATTTCTTATATAATATGGTACCTGACAATATTTCTTGCAAAATTTCTTAAATATGGGACCCAACAATGTTTCTTATACGGGACCCAACAATACTTCTTATATAGGACCCAGCAATATTTCTTATATGGTACCTGACAATATACCTTATATGGGACCCCACAATATTACTTATATGGGACCCAACAGTATTTCATATATGAGACTCAACAATATGACTTATATGAAATCTGAAAATTAGTGTCAACATGTTTATTTCTTATATGGGACCCTACAATTTTTATAACTGATAAGAGGCCCAACAATGTTTATAACATGTATTTTGGCAGAGGAAGAAGTATTGCAATATTGCAATATCATCTGTTTACCACCACTGTTTCCCTTTGAAAGAAAGGAAGTATCTGAAGAGAAGGGGAATGGGAAGCTTGGTATTAGTTTATAGCCGTGTGGATACATAATTATGGCTGAATGTTACTGCTTCTGTTACTGATTATCATAAAAGCTTTAAAGCAACAATCAATATTCCATTAAAAATTTCCTCTGTATTTTGGCAAAGAAATATTAATCTTAGTCTTTTACAGATGACACAGAGGGAAAGTTTTGAAAAAAAATCGGTTAAAAAATAATACAATATAAAGAAGTGAAACTCCAGCTGCTGGAGCAGTATTGAATTTTCATTAAAAACAATTAGTAGGTCCTTTATTTAAGGCAAGTGACCGATTGCCCAAACAGTACAAAACAGCACAATACAGCACAATACAAACCAACATAAACACAAAATATGAATAAAGCTGGGGTCACCGCCTTGGAACGGTCAATGCAAAGCATTGGGGGTTTAAACCTGGTTATAGAGCGCTCAACCTCACACTTGGCCCAGCAATATTCATAATACATTTAAGTGTAAATAAAATTTAACGTCATAGCATTGTTACTCAAATTAAACAATAATAAAAGGGAATTAAAACGCATTCAATTTAATTGCTATTTAATTACTCAATTGCATTGAAGATACAAGAGTAACAGAATTACAACTTTTTGACGAACGATCAAATAAAACTATTAACAATTGTCAACTACATTCCTTCTTTATAGAAAAGATTTGAGAATACAGAATCATAGAGTTAATATCTCAGATAATCATCGCGCAAATACAGGAAGAAGCAGCAATAATGGGTGTAAAAATTCCATATTACATAGCTTGGTTGTTTATGTGACTGCTAAACAAATTACAAGGCATTTTTCATGAACAATTCCAGGGAACAGTTAAGCATTTGAAACTTGAAATGTTTTATTTTATTCATAAACCCATGTGGGACAGACAGACACAGTGATTGCAGTATAGCTCCAATCACTTGTGGTAGGGGAAAGCCATATAAAAAGCTACAGCTTTTAAGTGGAGCAAATAATGGTTATTACATGTAATTAACCTTCGGTTTATGACAATTTATTGCAATTTTTCCCCAAAAGTGCCCGTCACATGGTATTTTCCCCTTTTGAAAGGTAAGGCCGTATCCCAGAGTCAATTGTTTGTTTGCTTAAAGGATTTGATGCCCATTTTATTTTTTCAAACATATAAAGGCAAAAACATGTAGTGCCAGCTGAAATTGAAATTAACAAACAAGATTAAATGACTTAAGGTCAAGGCTACAAAGAGGAATCTTAAATGATGCACAGTACCAACTCCAGGGATTTTCTTAACTCTTTCAGTGCTGGAACCGAATTTTGAAGGCCTTTGCAAACAGTTTGGATCCAGATGAGATGACACAGAATGTGGCGTCTCATCAGGTTCCAAACTGTTTGCTATTCTTATAGTATTCTTTGAAAAAATTCAAAGAAAACGCTAATTTGAGAAATTCAGCAGACAACATTTTAGCAGACGACAAATTTCCCAGCATGCAAAGGTTTAAGAACTTGACTTCCACTTGCACAGATCCTAGGCCCAAGCGTTCTTGAGTTATCATCCGGAAACCACCTGGTGGACGGACCGACAGACCGACATGTGCAAAGCAATATACCCCCTCTTCTTTGAAGGGGGGCATAAAAATCAGTTACTTGTTTTATTTCTGCATAAACAAACTGTTGAGTGAAACATCTATCAGACATGAAAATCATGCAAGATTAATACATGGCTTTATATCTAACATAAATGATATTTAAATTTTCATAATATTTAATGATTAATCAAATAACTGTAGAGAATGAAATTTTGAAAGGCCTTATTACTCACTTAATGTCATAAAGACTAGTCACTTTAGGGAGAAGTTCTGCAAAATCTCAAACAGAAGAAGGAATAACGTTGGTCCAGTTCTTTAAGATTATTAAATTGTGTTTTGGAAACAGTCAATCTTTAGAAAATTGAAAACAGTTTAGACAAATGATCGTTGTTGGCAATGTTATTAAAACGACCATACTATTGACTGCTAGCCGCTGTCAATCGAACTGGACGGGGCTTTATAATCAATAATCGAGGTGACTGCCAACAGCTGTTGTGTTGGAATGTATTTGAAACTCTGACCTTTGGGCGAAAGAATTTGGTTGAATTTAGATTGATCAGGTTTAATGCCTTCTTGAACCCAAATTAAGGTCATTTTGCAAGTGGTCAGGACATGAACCAGCTTTCCTACTTCTTGTGATCAGTATTAGCCAACCACAAGTGACCCACTTCTTCCCCACTTGATTCAGAGGTTGGGGAAGAATGACCTACAAATACAATGTTACAATGTTCGGGAACCAATCTTTATGAAGAAACTTTATCCTACCCCCAGATTCAAACCTTAGAATTGACAGTCTGGCGCTCTATCAACTGAGCCATCAACTCAGCTAGCTGGGCAGGCCCAAAACATTTTGAATTAAAAAATCAATGCACAGAAAGCAGAAAGCATACTTCATTTTTAGCATATGATCATATAACCGGACATTACCTAACTTTTGGTTCCTAAACATCAGTAAATTACAGACTGCGCATCGCGTTAAATAGTTGATATTTTTAGATGATATTTAATATATAGCATCTTCAAGGTCTGTTCTTTAAAACGCACTGATTGAGTCGTAATGGGAAATACTCTTTGTCAAACATTTCGGTATGTTTTGCTGACATTTATATACAATTTTGTTGATTTCTGTCTCGTTTCCAAATCGAGGTTAAACATTGTTCGCGGCCACATGCTATAACTATGTTGGCAAGCAAAAAGTTTAAGCATTAATTTTAAGGCCATTTAGTAGTCCTGCCTGCAAAAGTCCATTTCAGTTTTGATTCGTGTTTAAAGATTTTCAGCACCTTAAATGAAATAAAGAATAAGGACAATAACAGATCAAGCGTGATAATATGCGTATTGCTAATATATTATATTAAAATATATGAAAATCTTGTTGATTCTTACAATAAATGACATCAATCTTATAGTTTTATTTATGATCCATGTTTAATATCGATGATTATATATGATTCAAATAATTTCATGGTTTATAAGACGCCCATATCTTTCTGATCTATTTAGGATTTTCATCAGATATTTCACACAAGAATACAAGATCACATATAGAAAACAATCAATAACAATAACAAAAACATTAATATTATTTATAACTGGCAATATAACTTGGTCCTTGTTAACAACAAAGTTCATGTTTCGACAGTTCAAATAATATGTTAAATGCCCCCCTCCTTGAGTGGTTTTGATCATGTGATCCGTTATAGCTACAACTGATCCGTTAATGCATGAATTGTGCGGCGAAAAAAAGGTAACACAAATACATTTCGGATTTGACAAGGCGGACAGTCGCTCCAACATTATTTTGCCAACCCGGCTAACATCTATAATTAACAGACAATTAAATTTGCCAACTTGTTAACAGAAAGCCAATTTAACATGAGCCGATCAATGTGATTTTAATTAATCAATTTACTTATTAAGAAACTATGTTACAGTTGGTCGATTCTTTAAATGTAATTTAGCAATCTGTGAAAACAATATGTATATATTGTAATGTCAATATTACGCCAATAATTTACTACCAACATGGAACTTCTAACAAACAAACGCAGTCAGTCTGTGCTATGCTTAGAGGGTCACTCGTACTCAAAGAAGCACATGTCTAAGTCAACCATATGATGGTTATGCAGTAAATCGAACATGTCTGTAGTCGAATTTGCCTGCATGTTGCATTTTATGAATTTCGTCTTCAATGTATAATTTTTCTGGTCTATTTTGTGTTATTGTAAGATATACAGATAACATTCTATCAATATATTACAATTTATTTCTTTGCTATTATATAAATATAATCGGTGATAAAACGCGTAAGAAAGAAGACGGTGAGCCACTGACAGACACTAAAAACCTTTTGTTTGGATGTTTTTTCGTTTGTGTATTTTGTGTATATATATGTTTATAAATGTCATATAAATGTCATATCATAAAAACAAATGAAATTAAGAACAACATATTTGCGGTTTTTATGTTTATCCCATTCGCAAAATGGCACTTACATGTATTCCAATAAATGTAATGTAGGAAATGTAATGTTTTGAATTGGCTAACTGTCAACAAGTTGGCAAAATTAATTGTCGGTTAATTATAGGTGTAAGTCTTTGATAGGCATATAGAACGTTTTGCCGTTGAATAAAAGTAATGTAGGAGCGACTGTCCGAGTTGACAAAATAATGTAGAAGCGATTGTCCGAGTTGGCAAAATAATATAGGAGCTACTGTCCGCCCTATCAAAACATTGTAGGAGCGAATGTCCGCCCTGTCAAATTTAGCGTTAGCTAAAGAAACTTCAGCGTACAGTTTATATAGTATTGACATATCTGTACGCTGAAGCCAACCCTGTATCGAAAGTCAACCAGAGTCGTGACAGATTTATGTCACGCTATAAATCAAAGACAGTATGTTTTCTTGGATACATTCCTTCATATATTGGTGAATGAATATAAATTACTGCATCAGGGCATATTTTAAGATTCAAATTTTTCAAATGCATCTTACAATAGATGAAAATAACTCTCATCAGCCTGAAAGTCATAATTTTGCACCATTGTCGCTTTGTCATGTGACGAGTTTTCATTTGGATTCTTTCGGATCGACCTTGACATTTTTTGCTGGAATTGTAAACATTACTTTCGTTTTCTGAAATCTATTATTTGTGATTAACAAGTTACGTCTGGTGGATTTAAACACTGATTTCAAAGTGAATTTGATAATTTTGAATATTTTGTACATTGATTTTGTATTTACACTACAATTTGTTTACAAAACAAGCAAGAATAATTATAAAAAAAAACGGGAAATGTCTTTCTGAATTTGTAAACAATTGAGCACATGGTTTGTTACTAAAAATAGAAATAACATCATATGACCGTGAAATCTCGGGAGATTCGCATTTCAATCATGTGTGTCACGTCGCTGTTTTTCTCGATAGACCAGTTGAATGTTATTGTTTACATTCGGGATTTTCCGCGCATGCGCACTGGCTGGTTGGCAAAAAACACTGGTTACAGTAACGTAAAACATGTATACATGTCGTTTGTTTAGTCAATAAAACGATACAAAAATCCGAAATAAACTTAAAAACTCTTACATAATAGTGCAAAAATATAATATTTAGTACCAATAAATGTATTTTCATAAATATAATTACCTCTGTATAAAAATACGAATTAATAATATTAATACAT
Source organism: Dreissena polymorpha (assembly GCF_020536995.1). Lineage (NCBI taxonomy): Eukaryota > Metazoa > Mollusca > Bivalvia > Myida > Dreissenidae > Dreissena > Dreissena polymorpha. Next base: position 24,631,162 of record NC_068359.1, on the reverse strand, counting down.
CAGACTAAAAACTGGCAATCCAACAAAACAAAACAATAAATATTCTTTCCTATTCTTTGTGATTGTAAGATTTTGGTAAATTATATTTCAAAGATAATAACACATACATTAATTCGATTATAACTATGAGTGGTGCAGATATTGTTATTGTTCATAAGCGAGCGAAGGTGCAAGAGGGGCATTTAATCAATTATAAAACGAAGCCCTAAAAGCGGAATACATTACAATTTATAAACATTGTAGTAATTTTATTTTACATGGAATGAATTACCATTTCGTTTCCATCGAATGACAATATCATAAAGTTTAGCATACATATGAAAAACAAGAATTGCATATTAAGCAAATTAAACTGTCTTTGCATGCACTCTCTTTACTGGTGGTAAGGAGTGATAACAATCTAGCATTTTATGATAAATATATCTATATATTTATTATTATTAATTTATTTTACGCAAGTATTTTTTACCCTTTTGTTGTTTGCTTGTTTTCATGTCATTTCGTACACTACAGAAACGTACAATCTTAACATGAATAGCCGAGTTTACATTTGCCTGTACTCGTTAAATACGTTAATTGTGTAGCAATGAAATTGCACAATATTTTTAATTTATACTTATTAACACTCTATTATTATGATTAAACAGGCTAATATATACATACACTAATTCCTGTTAATCCATTTCGGACAAATATCTTCATTTTTTAATATGTTCAAATATTTTATTAAAGCAACTGTTTCGTATTTTGGCTTTACAATTTTGCTTTGATAATCGCTCAATATGCCAAGAGATGACATGGAGGTATCATAAATGATGTTTAATGACCAGACACTTGTATGCCACATGTGGTTTATGCAGGGGCCAAGAATAGGTCCCTGGATTTATCACACCATGTGTTCTTTGTAATTGTTTGGACAGTATCCGATCATAACGAGATAATCGCTTTATGATGAACAAAGGTGCAATAAAACACCGGGTTAAAAACGCTGAAACAAAGAGTGTCAAAATTGGTGTGAATAATTAAATAAAAACAATTACATTTATCAAGAGAATTTATTTAATGTGTTACAAGGCAAGTTTTTACAGGCATGTTCAAATCAGTTACTATATGTTGCGTACATAAAGTCGATCTATTTGCTGTTTGTTTACATCCTTATGTTTGTTCGTTCATTAAATTTGTTTTATTCTGAAAAAATTTCAATATCAGAGAATTTTTTATCTAAAAAATGGTCGCGAAGATGTGCCAAGTAGAGATTTTTATGGTAACTGCATACCGCGCACGTATATTGTGTTCCATTCCAGATTTCGTTTATAGTAAAAACAAATAATAACAACAATATAATCGTTCCAAAAATGCATTTCCTTGCATGCTTATGTTTAATTCAGACATAGTTAGTAAAATTATATTTGATATAGTGCATGATTATCAATAAAAACGATTATTATTTCAACTTTCTCTATATGCGCTTATATGAATTTCACCTCTTTTTGCCAACCAGTGGGCGGAGTGTAATATTTGCAGGTGCGCGTGACTTCACTAGTCAACTGGTCTATATGTTAGAGCAGAAAAGATAAATGTTAAATGTTTAAGATAGTATTTTGTAAAAAAACATCTCAGTTAAATGTGAAAAATGTCAAGCTTTCCAATAAAGACATAAAGTAGCTGATTTGGGCCAATAACTGCTTTTACAAGCTGTTTTGGACCGGTCTTTGTTAACTGTCAACTTTTCGTATATTCCTGGTTGACTTTCCTACTGGGGTTGGTCCATAACTTTAATGTCGCGCCATTCAAAAATCATAGAAAGCGAATTTTAAAGTTATTGAAGCCAGAACTAATTTAGCGTAGGAGTGATTGTTTGTGGAAGCGTTTGTCCGGATACCTTATCAAACTGATGTAAAAGAAGTCTTAAACCATTTATTGCTTTTCCCCAGAACAACTTTATTACGCTACTGATCCGGTAATAGTAACATGACTGTACCACTAAGGCTAATCCAACTTGTGTGGTTAAAGATTCTGTTCTTTTATAATTTATTTCCCCAGTCTAACCATTGCAGTCAGCCTAAAACATATATTGAACTTGTATCGCATGGAAATGATCTAATGCTACAATCATGCTTGCTTTCATGAATGTCACTATATCTGCATTAAATGCAGATTATAGGTTACATTTGTTTGTTTGCGGTAACAAGGTTGTCACCTAAATTCGTGCCACGGCTTTACTGGTCATGTACGTAATTCCGGCCACTTTTGGGACTATTTAAGAAAAATCTTTAGTGTTAGGCAACTGGTTGAAACTAAACTTCACATATATAATCCTGGGTTCAAAACTCACCTAGCATGAAAATTTAAATAGAATTAGATCAGTGAATGTTACTTAATGAACAGAAAATGATGACATGTAAACTATCCATTTTCGTAGGTTAAATGTACCTAAAAAATCGGCCACTTTTCAGTTTGATCTGCAGATAAAATTTCAAAGCAATATCTTTTGACAAATGTCTTCAATTTCAGAGTTTTAATCTATGTTTAAACTATTAAAATTTTTTACTTGAAATTTAAAATAAATGCGAAACTATTATACCAGTTACTCCCCCTACCAATTTTAATAAATATAAACAATGGGAAACTGCTAATTCATAAAAAAATATTTGTTTTCAATGTGTTAAATAAATTTTTTCAAACATAGCTAAAAAAGTAAACACATTTTGTTTGAAAAGTTGACTTCAGTGTTGATTATTAGTAAACACTTATATATAATATTAAAACATGTAATCTAGTAATATTCCTATAAAGGGAGGTAATTCAGATATTAAAAATTTATATTTATGTTCTGATTTGTATGTGTTGAATATAAGTTTTTGTACAATTAATTTGTAAAACTTTAATTAAAGTTTATTAGATAAAATAAAAATAATTTTATCAAATATATTTGTTTCTTATATGAATATAATTGTTGCAACAAATAATGACATCACTTTCCCCATGAGCCAATTAGTTCCTGCTATAGTTGTGCCATTTTAACACAAAAGTTTACAGTGATATGGTTCTTACAGTTGCAAGATATTGAGAGTGGGATGGTTTTCATGTTGATTTTTCTAAATAAAAACAAAATATGTGCGTTAAGATCATGAAAATGATTTTACACAGGTGGCCGAATTTTTACGTACAGGCCGGAATTACGTACATGACCAGTACATGTTTGAAATATGTTTTCATTGTCAGCAAACACTTCAGAAACTGTGTCCTAATTATTGGTTGCAGTTTCAGTTTAAATTCAGTCATTTGCAGAATAATTTTAATAACCAAAAATATAAATAAACCTAATAAATATTATCGCAACTTACCTCTTTAAGTTTAACCGCGAAAATTGGCAATTTTTCACTCTGGATCAGCAGACGATTTATTTCATAAATCAATCTCTGGGTTATTGGTCGCCATCTTTCGAACTACTTTCAAAAGTACAACAACAACAATAACAGTAGAAGACAATTTTAATTGCGAAAAGTTGAAAAATTGAGTACATGTGTCACGGTTGTTGAGTGAAATAGTGTTATTTTCAACTGTGTATGAAGCATGTGAACTGGTAGTGGAATAACCGAATTGTTGGTGGAAATGGAATTTAGAAATATATCTAATAATTCATCATCGTGTAGAATAATCATCAGCAGCATTTCTGTGGAACATTGCAATATTAAAAAAACAAGTGTTTCATAGATATGGTGCTTTTGACATACTAGTAGTTCACTAACCATCAAGACTGAAATGATTCATGCACACAGGTATAGTAAATAATTGAATTTGTGCAGAATGTTTATTTTTTACAAATTATTATTTAATTTGACCAATTTATTTTAGATTGATTGCACTGAAACTCAAAGTCTAAAGCTTAGTAAGACACTTAAGCCAGTTTTCTGAGAAGAAACAATACTTGTTCAGAGTATAGCAGGCTCATGCGGCCTCTGGTTTATTAATTTGGCCTTGGCCTTTAACCTGGGTCGCTTTGATTTCAGGTGTTTAGCCCCCATATCAACAAGGCTCTCGACCCTATATGTAGTTATTCATATTGTTTAAAGATTTTGAGAACCCTCACTCGGTGCCAGTGGGGATAAAACAGGGACCTTCTTATAGCTAGATGAATGCATCAAATATGCCAGCAACACTTTATAATCAATAACTTTATAATTGATGATTCTGTTCTTTTAACTACATTACTAATTTACTAAAACAATGTGAAACACATTTTTATGCCCCCAAAGGAGGGCATATAGTGATCGCACTGTCCGTCTGTCTATCCGTCACACTTTGCATTTAGGTTTCGAAAAAATGCTCATAACTTCTATGTCGCTTCAGATGTAACATTCATATTTGGTATGCATGTGTATATGGACAAGGCCTTCCCATACACACACAAATTTTTACCCCTTTGACCTTGAACTTAGGGTCGGCTTTTAGGTTTTGAAAAATGCTCATAACTTCTATTAAAGCGTTTATCGGGGGCGTATGTCATCCTACGGAGACAGCTCTTGTTTTTGCTACTGTCCTCTGCACAAACCATGATATATCTGCATATATGCATCCAACCAAATCAGTTATACTATTTTTCACTTAATTACAGTAAACTTATTGCATGTTAACTTTTCAACAATATATATATATACAAGTATATATAATTATATATAACAGATCTTTAAAAAAAAATCACATCAAACTTCAAATTGTTTTAGTAAATTATAGGCTTTAATTGGTATTGTGACATTGACACCACTCATGCATGCGACTATACAATTATACAACTATGGAGCACATTATTTATGAGAAATTCCAATACATCAACATATCGTCTCAGATTTAAGGCAGATAATCTAGTGCTTTTTGCTGCCATTTTTACTATTACACATTTTTTCATTTTATGTTATGATGCATTGATCTTGTTTCTAAATTAACCAAGCAATCATGTTAAACTTTTGAAGAAAGATGTTGTCTGATAAATATAGAAAATATAATCACTACAAAGTGAACAAAATTCAGTTGAATACTGTGACCAACAAAGATTTGCCAAAGAGCAATTCAGATCATGATTAAAATTAAATACAAGTAATATGAAAGTCTGCCTATTGGATCCCAGTTAAGACTTATTTGTCAAATCTGCACATTAATTTTCCCTTAGCCATGTAGAATTGGGGACTAAATACCATCAAGTCATGTAAAAAGGAGCAGGGTATAGCACGCTGCTATTGATCTCTTGAGCTTTCACAAGAATTTTACGGGTAATTTTCATACAACAAATGATATTATGTAGTGTAATGATAAAGCATTATGAGCACAAATTATATCTCTTACTAGTGGTGCAAAAATCATTTAAGTGTCACATTTCAAAAGAAAATTTATATAAAAAGGTATTATTAATTGTTAAAACGTTATAAAAGGTTATTTCAATTCACTAAAGCATTTAATTACAAAAACAAGTGCATTTTATGTCCATCACAATACATGTAACAGTATTGGCATTGTATTTATCTGCATTTGATGTGCATTTAATACACTTAAAAATGCAGACAAGACACACTTCTAACAGAAACAAATGTATTTTTTTCTGTATTTTTCCAGCATTAATACTCTTCAAGTGTATTTTTTATCATCCCAAATACACTTTACCAGGAAAAAGGTATGTTAAAATGCATTTTTAGTTTGTTTTAAGTATATTTTCAAATGCATTAAGACACTCTTTTCTTTTGCAAAAAATGTTGAACAAAAACTTGAAAATATTTAATATACTAAAGCGTAGTAATAATTAAAGTTTTGTATGAGCATCAAAAACAGTGTCAAATTCATACCAGTGCCTATTTAGTAGCAGTAGGCCTTATATGGTCTACTTGTGGTAGAATTAATGCATTTTGTATAATACAACATACATAAATTAAAAAATATAGCTGCCCATACAGTTCAATACAATGTTCAATTAACTACACTATGCAAAGTTGAAATATGACATCAAGCTTGGAATAATCTTTTCAATAATGAATAATATGCTGTTTTAATTTATAAGTGAAATAGACACTTGCATATAAAAACTGATATTAAATCAAAACTAAATGTTTAATTTGATTTTTAGCTCCACTGGCCAAAGGTCCTGTGTCCATCGTGCATCCATGCATAAACTTTTCCTTTAAACATCTTCTCCTAAACTACTGGTCCAATTCTGATGAAATTTCTTAGGAATGTTCCTGGGGTGTACCTCTTTCAAATTTGTTCAAATTATGCCCCTGGGGTCAAATTTGACTCTGCCCTGGGGATCACAAAATTGAAAATTTGCTTAAATAAGGCCTATTTTGTGAAAACTTTCAAAATCTCCCGTCCATAACCATTGGGCCTAGGGCTATCAAATTTGGTATGTAGAGACATCTAATAGTCCTCTACCTAATTTGTTCAAATTATACCCCTGGGGTCAAATTTGACCCTGCCCCGGGGGTCACAAAATTGAACATATGCTTATATAGGGTATATTTTGTGAAAACTTTACATATCTTCTCGTCCATAACCATTCGGCCTAGGGCTACCAAATTTGGTATGTAGTGGCATCTTATAGTCCTCTACCAAGTTTGTTCAAATTATGCCCCTGGGGTCAAGTTTGACCCTGCCCCGAGGGTCACAAAATTGAACATATGCTTATATAAGGCCTATTGTGTGAAAACTTCAAACATTTTCTTGTCAATAACAATCCGGCCTAGAGCTATCAAATTTGGTATATAGTGACATCTAATAGTCCTCTACCAAATTTGTTCAAATTTAATCCTAGGGTCAAATTTGACCCTGACCCGGGGGTCACAAAATTGAACATATGCTTATATAATGCCTATTTTGTGATAACTTAAAAAAAATCTTGTCCATAACCATTAGGCCTAGGGCTACACAATTTGGTATGTAGTGACATTGTATAGTCCTCTACTTATTTTGTTCAAATTATGCCCCAGGGGTCAAATTTGACCCTGCCCCGGGGGCCACAAAATCAATTATATGCTTATATAGTGCCTATTTTGTGAAAATTTTAAAACTCTTCTTGTCCTTAACCATAAGGCATAGGGCTACCAAATTTGGTATGTAGTGACATGTTATAGTTCTCTACCAAGTTTGTTCAAATTATGCCCCTTGGGTCAAATTTGACCCTGCCCGGGGTCACAAAACTGAACATACGCTTATATGGGGCCTTTTTTGTGAAAACTTTAAAAATCTTGTTGTCCATAACCATTGGGCCTAGGGCTACCAAATTTGGTATGTAGTGACATCTAATAAACCTCTACCAAATTTGTTCAAATAATGCCTCTGGGGTCAACTTTGACCCTGCCCCGGGGGGTCACAAAATTGAATAAACGCTTTTAAAGCGCCTATTTTGTGAAATCTTTACAAATCTTCTTGTCAAAAACCATTTGGACTATGGCTACCAAATTTGGTATGCAGTAACATCTTATAGTCCTCTACCAAGTTTGTTCAAATTATGCCCTTTGGGTCAAATTTGATCCTGACCCGCATGTCACAAAATTGAACATTATATACGCTTATATCTTTCTTATTTTGTGAAAACTTTAAAATTATTCTTGTCCTTAACTCTAGGACCTAGGGCTACCACATTTTGTATGTAGTGAGATATAGTAGTCCTCTACAAAGTTTTCTCAAATTATGCCCCTGGGGTTAAATTTGACCCAGCCCAGAAGGTCACAAAAGTGTACATGTGCTTAAATAGGGCCTATAAAAAAGTATTTGCACATGCAGAGAAATTTGTTTCAGCCTTTTTTTCAGCAGTGGAGTGATACAGGGCCATCATGGCCCTCTTGTTTAAATACTCAAAAAATGAAACCGTGTTCATGCTTGCAGTTTATAAATGCTGTCAGAATTATAAAATATGCAATTACTATAAATACAAATGCCAGGGAAAAGTGCTTTTTGTACTAAAAAATTCGAATAAATATAACAATAATACATTTTGAATACTTTAGTATGTAATTAACAGTTTTTGTCTGAGAAAATCACTAAATTTTATATATTTATTCAAATTCACATAAATCATATTTCAAAAACACATCATTACTTCAAATCCTTTCACACAATACTGAAAAAAAAGCACAGTTTCTGATTGTTATTGATTCTTTATTAATTAATACATGTACCATTTTTTAATCTTGATGCATCCTCAATAGTATAATGCACATCTTAATCTGTTTTAACAATTATAATATAAAGATTAAGGCTGACTCAGTAAAATACTAATCCATGATTTCTGCAGTACTTGCAGACAAAATAGAAATACTGCTGTGATATTATCTATCTATCTAATGGGATATTAATTTGGCTTCAATAGAAAAAAATCAAAGCATACACATGTAAAAAATGTGTATGTATATATTAGTTAAACTTAAATTGATTGACCATCGATAAAAGATATTATAATATATGTATGTATATATATATCCTTGTAAAACTAAAAATTAAATATGTATGTTTCTATTACATCATAAAGGACTTTTATTTTCAGACAAAGTACAGTGAAGCTTAAAACAGTATCCAATTGTAACAGTCAATTTTGGGAAAATCAACCTTATAATTATTTTCTGTGTTGGCCAATGTCATAATTGGTATAAAATGTATATTGAACTGGAAGTTCTCTTTATTTTAAATGATAACATTTGCTTGGTCAGCCATAATTGTCACAATCAAGTGGTCTTTTTACACTGTAGTTTTCTCACTGACTATGGGTTTGTTCTGAGAATGAGCCACACAAAGTATCGTTGGGGAGATGAGTTGTCAATTTTATGTTTATCAGTCTTTCATAATCCAGTATACCTGTAAAAGGGAATTTGTAACTAATAATCACACAATATACACAATTAAAATTGTATGCATTTAGATTTATTTAGTACTGCACATTAATCATTTTCCAAAAATATGTAGCAACATTACATTATATAATGCTGCAATACTAAAGTAATTTACTAATTAAAGGTCGCTGATGTGTAATGGATGTGGTGTCCACCTAATGATCTGGAGGTCACTGGTTTGATCCCCAGTGTGGGAGCATTCTTAAGAAATCTCCAAGAGACACCCAAGTACTGGTTCTAGGCCCAGGAAACGAACTCAAGAGCATTTCACATACATGTACGTAGTTAGTACTTTAAATTTAATCGAACTAAAAAAGGGTTAAAACTAACAACTGAAACCCTTATTAATACATTTTATTTTGAATCAAGCAAATGTGGAAATTCATTAAAAATAATGAGTAACATTTAAAAATTCTACTTTAAAGTAATCATGATAATTTAGATCATTTTCAGAATATTTAATGATGATAATGATACAATTATATATTCCCTAAATGATAAAAATAAAACATGTAATGTTAATTTATGAAAAAAAAAAACGTTTTAATTTTATCAATATCATGGTAATTACAACTAGATACAGACAATTAGATCAGAAACGTGCATTTATTATATTAACCCATTCATGCCTAGCGTCCTGAAAAAAAAGGACATTGCAAACAGTGTAGACCCAGATGAGACGCCGCATGATGCGGCGTCTCATCTGGGTCTGCGCTTTTTGCTTAAAGAAATTTCTGTAAGAAATATTCTAAATATAGAAATAAATATACCAGACACCCCTACTTTTGGAAATAAATTGATCCAATTTAGAAGGATGGGTGAGTCCACTGGGCATAAATGGGTTAATGAACAACCCAGACATTTGTAGTGATTTATGGTCACTATTTCATTTGATTAACGTTCTATACATGACCTGTCATAAAAGGTATTTTTTAGCCAGTACTACAATCGGCAATGATAGTCTGTATTGCATACATATTCCAACGTCTATTATCGATTCGCTTCCTCAAACTGAACAAATATTTAATGTTTACATCGCGAAACGTAATGCATCCAGTTTCACTTTCGGTTTGGTTGGTTTTGTAAACACCGTAATTTCATCTTAAAAATTGGATGATAGGGTGATTAAATAATAATGGAAAAGTAAATCACTTGGATAATAGGTCAAAATGCAACACAAATGAACGTTAATAGTGCTCTTAATATCAAAGTTTCGGTAAAAAGTTTGGCGCTAGTTCAACGCGCATGTATACAGCCTCATAACAATAGACTGACAACCTTTTGGGTAGTAAAGTAGTAATACAAGGCAATATGGCGACCGTTAGCCACGAGGCCTATCTTACGGAGGAATCCGAGATAGCCGATGTATCACGATTGGCAATTTTTATTACAGAGTTGTCGTTCGTTGCTCAATCTGAACGCATCGGACAGTGGGCTACACCACACCGTCTCTCTGATGTACGTAGGCGGCCGTCATATTGGATTTGGAACTACTTTAAAAAACAAGATGGCGGCTCCCTTGTTAAGAGGAAAAATTTGAAAGTGTGTTTGAGCTCGTATTTTTCAAGATAACATTCTTTAAGTAATAATTTAATGTAGATCTGTGAATTCCCACAACGTACTTAAAAACTTGTTAAAATTTAAAGATGTCATGACTAACATACTGATAGGAGTAAATTTAAAAATTAAATCGACTGTTTTCATTATATTTTGTGAGATACGAGGATTGCTTACATAAACTTGATAAAGTATGAAACACATCACTCATTGTATGAGCATGGATGGCCGAGTGGTCCAAACGGTAGACTTTTACTCCATGGGGTCAATGGTTCGAGCCCATTTGAGGGTTACTTTCATATTTGTATTCAATTTTATTCCTTTTTTAATTGCATCTTTTAGATCCAATGTTTGCATTTATCAATATAGCATAGAGTCTATAATGAAAAGAAAATTTGGGGAAATCTTATGTTGTAGTTAGATTTTGTGACATTACAAGGATTGCTTATATAAAGTATAAAATAAACAAGGGTTGGCACCAATTGACCGCCCCCGGTTTTAACCAGGGTTTTTTACTGGTTAAAACCGCCCCGGTCAATACTCCCGAAGTGGTCATTACTGGTCAATTTAGGATTCGACACTAAGGCACGTCCGACAGACATTGTCTAGTAAGATCCGTGGTCGGGCTAGTAAAACTGTGGGCTAGCTTGTCCGACTGGTCGTACATACAAAATCTATACTGATTCATATAACTATAACTAATCGAAAACCTTTTTCTCTTAATGTGTAAAATAACTATTGTATCCATTATTTACATCAAAACAAAACTAGCGTATATAAATAAACGCGGAGCATTCACATGAATCATCGCTATTTTTAGACGCGAAGGAGAGCTTCCCGCAGAAATAGCTTGTTTCCATTGGTAAAGTTGTCATGAATATTAACGCTTTGCATGCTGGGAAATTTGTAGACTGCTAAAAAGTTGTCTGCTGAATTTCTAAAATTAGCATTTTCTTCAAAAAAAATTCAAAGAATACTATCAGAATAGCAAACAGTTTGGATCCAGATGAGACGCCACGTTTTGTGGCGTCTCATCTGGATCCAAACTGTTTTCAAAGACCTTCAAAATTCGGTTCCAGCACTGAAAGAGTTAATGATTTTCTGCAGTGTTCTTGAACTTTACATCATGTTTTTACGACTTCTATGGAAAATCTGTATCGTCAATGTAAACATTTTGGCGTAGCAGACGAGAGAATGTAATTTAAAGAATGACTTTGTTGAAGATTGGATTTTCGTCCGACAAATAAGTTAATAAAGAAGAATCCAACGGTAAAACTGACACAGATTATGATGGAAAAGGGCATTGGAGCTGTGGTAGCATGGAGCACAGCGGTCAAGGAGGCCAGAATTTGATAACGTTTAATAAATGTCACCTGCTTTACAGACATCATTTGTTTAACTGGTGATAAACAGTGAAATTACAACAAACAATTTATGTTGTTAAATACTTAGTAGTTTTATTTAATTTTTTACTCTGTGCATCAAAATAACTTTCTTGTGTTCACTAATTATTTTCTGATAAAACCTGATTAAACAGTTACATGACACAATTCTGTTTATTTGCTATGTCATTTATGGTCTAGTAGACATCAGATTCGGGCTAGTACATTTTAAGAGGAGCTGGTCCGATGGTCTGGCTGTAAAAAAAGTTAATGTCGAACCCTGTCAATACTGGTCGATTGAACTTTACCCCCAATTTTAATTTATATTCCATGCCTAATTAAACAATATTGATAATATAAATTAAACCACAGGAGTTTGAAATTCTATCAATATAGCTAATCTAATGGCTAAACATTTTTGTTAATTAGCCATAAGATTAGCTATATTGATAGAATTTCAAACTCCTGTGATTACACAGACATGTTGCCAATAATGTCTTAAGCTATTAATACCCACTATTTTATACCCGTTCATGCAATTTGTAGGCCAACCTCTCAAAATTTTGCAAATAAGTCAAAGTTGGTCAATTGGATTTTTCTGGTTGATTGAACCTTTTTTATTCTAATGAATTATGATGCTCAGATAATTCTGTGCTTGATTCAACAATAACCTGTCAATTACTGTGTATGCGTTGTTCCTCATACCCCACTGTCCCCACAGTCTTCTAACAGTCTTCTCACCTATACTGGTTGGGGCACCCGCAACTGATAATAGGGCCTTAAATGGCACCTTTTTGACACAATCCTTACTTGTAGTGTAATCTTGCATTGATTTCTTTAAATACTTTTTAAACAAAATAGTGAAAAAAAACTTCAATTTTTATTGATATAAGAATAAAAAACATAATAAGAAATAATTATTAAAAGAAAAAAATAATTGAAAAGAAAAGTAGACCCCCACTTGGAAAACATTATTTGTTGGCAAAATCAAGAACTTTGATTGTTTATTCATTTGAATACCAATTGAACTTTTTCGAAAGTTATGAGGGTTTTTTTGAAAGGGAAAAAACCCTCATAATACAGAAAGGAAACAAGTTAGAAGTAACTATTAAATAAATAGCAAGTACAATGTAATCTTCTTTTGTGTGAGTGATATGAAATAGCCTAAGGGCAGATTTGCTTAATTGTCAATATCAGAGACATAACACTGCATGCATTTTATTACCAACTAAGAGGCCAGATTTATAACCCTAGAATACACAAGAGTTCTGTTTGTGCATCTGCTTATCAAATAGATATACCAATAGATAAGTGAAATGCTATGGTACCTACAATAGTAATAATACTTTAGTAACAGATGTGATACACTGAGAAAAAGATATTGCCTTAGTCCTTATGTAATTGAGGCTGTTTCCATAAACAATAAAGAAGTAACTTTTTACAGCTTTAAAGATTTTTTTTTACAATAAATAACTCAGAAAAAAGTTGATCAATTACAGAATAATTATTGATTTAATATAAAATGGCTCCTTTGTAATGTTTAAATGCTACAATTTTCAATCGACCAGTATTGACCGGTTTTAACCGGGTATTGACCACCGGCCCGGTCAATACTCAATTGACCGGTCAATATGCCAACCCTGAAATAAACCACTGACTATAATGGGAGCACCGATGGCCCATTGGTTTAAGCTTTTACTCCAAGGGTCAGTGGGTCGAGCCCTGTTAAGGAAGACTTCCTTTCTTTTTAAATTTCTATTTTTTATTGAGGTATTTTGCTCAAATGTTTACTTATCAATTTAAAGTATTTAATAACAAACTTCAATCAAGTCTAATCGGTGAAAATTTCCCTTTGAAATTGCTAGTTTTCCTCTTACATGCCCTTGTATTTTAAGATAGAATACTTTCCTCTCCAGAGGAAAGAGGTGTGGGTTTGAATCCCATCAGGGGCTTCAGAGGATGATTCATTTTGAGACAAATGTTAATATTTGCTTTAGTGTATACCAAAAATAACCTAATATTAAATATATAACTGTGAAAGATAATTCAAAATAATGTTTATTTCTATATACATTGTGATCCATGGACATAAACATTCAATTATGCAAGAAACATGTATGATTTGAGGGATGAATACGACAGAAAACTTAGAATGGACATTCTTTTAAGATTGTTAAGTAATTAAAACTATAAATGTTGTAAAGCTTGTATATGACGTCCTTGCTTCTGGACAGCAGAACAGTTTAGGCATAAATGATTACTCTTTTTCTTTAGAATCAACATTTATGCATTATTACTTAAGCAAAGTTGAACTTTTTAAAAACTCGATGAATTGGGAACTAAATTTTTCATGTTCGTTGCTTGCAATTTACCAGTACTGAACATAATGTTACTGGTGAACAAATGCCTTCTGTCTTTACACTTTACAGGGAGATGGTGTTTTTCATAAATATCCAGGTTAATTTGTATAAATACCGGGTATCATATTTATATACACGTAAGCTTTACATTTATGATGATCACATTTTGTGTTTCGCTGTAAATTTACAGAGAAAATATACTACAGCAGCATGTCACCAGAGTTGTTAAAAGGGCATTTAGACAGTATTGTCCCTGACTTTTGCCCATTTTGACATATTCTTATAAACAAGAGGGCCACGATGGCCCTCTATCGCTCCACTGCTGAAAAAAGGCTGAAACAAATACTCTTGGCATGTGCAAATACTTAAATATAGGCCCTATTTAAGCACATGTACACTTTTGTGACTCCCTGGGCTGGGTCAAATTTAACCCCAGGGGCATAATTTGAGAAAACTTTGTAGAGGACTACTATACCTCACTACATACAAAATGTGGTAGCCCTAGGTCCTAGAGTTAAGGATAAGAATATGTTAACAGTTTTCACAAAATAAGCAAGATATAAGCGTATATAATGTTCAATTTTGTGACCGCCGGTCAGGGTCAAATTTGACCCAAAGGGCATAATTTGAACAAACTTGGTAGAGGACTATAAGATGTTAATGCAAACCAAATTTGGTAGCTGTAGTCCGAATGGTTTTCGACAAGATTTTTAAAAAAGATTTCACAAAATAGGCGCTTTATAAGCGTTTATTCAATTTTTTGACCCCCGGGGCAGGGTCAAATTTGACCCCAGAGGCATTATTTGAACAAATTTGTAGAGGTTTATTAGATGCCACTACATACCAAATTTGGGAGCCCTTGGCCCAATGGTTATGAACAAAAATATTTTTAAAGTTTTCACAAAATAGGCCCCACATAAGCGTATTTTCAGTTTTGTGAGCCCCCGGGCAGGGTCAAATTTGACCCAAGGGGCATAATTTGAACAAACTTGGTAGAAAACTATTAGACGTTACTACATACCAAATTTGGTAGCCCTATGCCTTATGGTTAAGGACAAGAAGATATTTAAAGTTTTCACTAAATAGGCCTTATATAAGCATATAATCGATTTTGTGGCCCCCAGGGCAGGGTCAAATTTGAACCCTGGGGCATAATTTGAACATACTAAGTATAGGACTATACAATGTCACTACATACCAAATTGTGTAGCCCTAGGCTTAATGGTTATGGACAAGAATTTTCTTTTAAGTTTTCACAAAATAGGCCTTATATAAGCATATGTTCAATTTTGTGACCCCCGGGGCAGGGTCAAATTTTACCCCAGGGATAAAATTTGAACAAATTTGGTAGAGAACTATAAGATGTCACTACATACCAAATTTGGTAGCCCTAGGCCCAATGGTTATGGACAAGAAGGTTTTAAAGTTTTCACAAAAAATAGCCCTTTATAAGCATATATTCAATTTTGTGACCCCCGGGGCAGTTTCAAATTTGACCCAAGGGGCATTATTTTTTTAACAAACTAAGAAGAGGACTATTACATGTCACTACATACCAAATTTGGTAGCCCTATGCCATACAGTTATAGACAAGAAGTTTTTAAAGTTTTCACAAAATAAGCCTTATATAAGCATATGTTCAATGTTGTGACCCTCGGCGCAGGGTCAAACTTGACTCAAGGGGCATAATTTGAACAAACTTGGTAGAGGACTATAAGATGTCATTACATACCAAATTTGGTAGCCCTAGGTCCAATGGCTATGGACAAGAATATATTTTAAGTTTTCACAAAATAAGCACTTTATAAGCATATATTCAATTTTGTGACCCCCGGGGCAGTTTTAAATTTGACCCAGGGGCATTATTTGAACAAACTAAGAAGAGAACTATTACATGTTACTTCATACTAAATTTGGTAGCCCTATGCCATACAGTTATGGACAAGAAGTTTTTAAAGTTTTCACAAATTAGGCCTTATATAAGCATATGTTCAATTTTGTGACCCTCAGGGCAGGATCAAACTTGACCCCAGGGGCATAATTTGAACAAACTTGGTAGATGACTATAAGATGTCACTACATACCGAATTTGGTAGCCCTAGGCCCAATGGTTATGGACAAAAGATTTTTAAAGTTTTCACAAAATAAGCACTTTATAAGCATATATTCACTTTTGTGACCCCCGGGACAGGGTCAAACTTGACCCCAGGGGCATAACAAACTTGGTAGAGGACTTTATATGCCACTACATACCAAATTTGGTAGCCCTAGGCCCAATGGATATGGGCAAGATATTTTTTAAGTTTTTACAAAATAGGCCTTAGCCCAATGGTTATGGATGAGATTTGTAAAGTTTTCACAAAATAGACCCTATATACACATATACTCAATTTTGTGACCCCGGGCAGTGTCAAATTTGACCCCAGGGCATAATTTGAACAAATTTGGTAGAGGACTATTAGATGTCTCTACATAATAAATTGTATAGCCCTAGGCCCAATGGTTATGGACGAGAAGATTTTGAAAGTTTTCACAAAATAGGCCTTAAATAAGCAATTTTCAATTTTGTGACCCACGGGGCAGGGTCAAATATGACCCAGGGGCATAAGTTGAACAAATTTGGCCAGTGGAGCTAAAAACTGATTCTTTGTTTAGCGTGCAAAGGGGATGGAGGAACATTTTTTGGTGCCTTTTTAAAAAGCTGCTTCATTGTGTGGAAAATTGATTTTAAAAATGTATGCACAATGCCTAATATGTGGCAAATTCCAACAATGTCTGTGGTTTTTCATGTAAAAACAAGAGACGTGTTTGTCAGAAACATAATGCCCCCTAGTGCGCCGCTTTGAAGCCGTATATTTGACCTTTAAGGATGACCTTGACCTTTCAGTACTCAAAATGTGCAGCTCCATGAGATACACATGTATGCCAAATATCAAGTTGCTATCTTCAATATTGCAAAAGTTATAGGAAATATTTAAGTTTTCGGACAGACAGCACATATAAGTTGGTTTTACAAATTCACTGAGGGTAAACATTGGGCACTTATATAGTTCAAAGTGACCGGGAAACAAATTCTTGTGTTCTGATTTACATACATGTATTTACACTTGCAAAATTCAAAATTAAGAATGGTAATTGTTCTCTTATTGCCAACAACTGCATAAATCTTAACATTGTAAACTGGTTGTTTTATCTTTATTACTACTTTTGTACATTCTTTTGTATTGCCCTCTTTATATTAACTTTCAACATATATATTATATCCAGTAATTGTAGATATCATATGTTTTGTGATGTAAATGTGTAGGGTTCTTGTTACTTGTCACACCATTTCCATTTCATAATGCCTTAACACTGATATAGGATATGAGTGATTTTTGATTATTGTATTTATGTAAACTTATTCTATATGCCGATGAAAGTGTCATCCTTTATTTTCACAAAGATCCTAGTATCATCAGTAGTGTTTTTTGTAAAGAACTTGCAAATTGTATTAAATGGTTAGTGGATAACAAACTGTCTTTACACCTTGGAAAAACTGAATGTATAGTGTTTGGTTCCAAAAGGAAATCTAAACTTCATAATTTTAATGTAAAATGTAATGATCACACTATTGTTTCTCAATCATCTGTTGAACACCTTGGTTCAATATTCGACACTGATCTTTCTGCTACATCTATTGTTAATAATATAATTAAAAAAGGTGAACTCAAGAATAAGATTCTTCAGGGGCGTAGCTAGCATTTTTTGAGCTGTAGGCCCGAATATGTTACATAAAAACGGGGTGTGTGTGCGGGGGTCCTCCCCCAGAAATTTTTTAAATCCAATAACGCCTGTGGTGAGATTTAAAGCATATCTAGACAAATAATAAGGTAAGAAAATATAAGACTTTTGCCTGTATTTCTTTGATATTTTACTTTTTTATCTCAATGTCAGAGAACTAAATTTTACTGTATTATCTTTATACCAGAGAACTAAATTTTAAAACAATATGGAACAGAGAAACATTTAAAATTGTAACACTCGCTTATTCACAAGTCAAACCATGGGAATTCTTTCCAATAATACTGTCTGCATGTCTATATAGAAAGAAGTAGAGTTGATAATTGGAAGATATGTCCTTTGAACAAGACCAGAATCCATTGCCTGAGGATCATGTCAATATGAAATGCAGATTCAGGGTCAACATTTTAATGCATTTTTGAAGTTGAAGCAATTTTAATTTTTTCATGTTTCAAAAAACAATGTAGGCCCGGGCCTGCTGTGCCTAAAAGCAGCTACACCCCTGTTCTTTTATAGACAAAACCACTGTTCAAATATGGAATTAAGAAAATTGTTATGTAACTCATTGCTTCAATGCCATTTTGACTATGCTAGCTCTTCATAGTACAATGGTATTAGTAAACAGTTAAAAAATAGGTTACAAGTTGTACAGAATAAAGTTGTTAAATTTATTCATGGATATGACTCTAGAACATCTTTGAAAGTTAAAGATTTTAGTAATATTGGTTGCTTAAATGTTCAAAACAGAGTTAAGCAAATAACACTCATTCATGTTTATAAAATTGTTAACAAGAAATGTCCTTCTTACATTACCTTTTTTGTATAATAATTTTAGTTTAGTGTCTGATATACATAGTGATAACAGTAGACATAGTAAAGATAACTTTTATTTACCTCAATGTCCTCAAGTGAATGGTTTTACCAGCACTACTTTTAATTATAAACGATCAAAGACTGGAACTGTTTACCTGCTGATGTAAAAATTCTTATAAAAGAATAAATATGAATTTGAAAACAGAGTGAAAACTTCTCTCACAGACAATATGATTGAAATTGAAAAAGATGCTGATTTTATTTGTTACTAGTAGTCTTATTGTTTAAATTATTGTTTTATGTGATTGGTTTGTTATATTATATATATAATATATATATATATTGGTTTGTTATAATATATATATATATATATATATGTATTACTGTTGTTCAAATAAGTCATCAATAAAGTATTTGTATGTACATTTAAATGTAATGACAAATTGTCACAAAATAGTAGTATACATTGTGTAACTAATGCTCTCTAATAATATATGCTAATTACTATTTGATCTCAAGACTATAGTCTCAAGTTTAAATTAATGATATTTTTATGCATATTAATGCCACCATTTTTGTACATTTTCCACCCATCTATAGGGCCCCATTGGAAATAAGTTGCAAACCTTTCATGGGACATCCTGTGGTATATATATAATGTCTTGATTTAAACATCTTGTAACTACTTGTTATTTCAGATCTCTGCCAAATACACTGACTATTTACTTATAACTGAATTTAAATGATTAACTTTGACTGTGATATTCAAAATGTGATATATCAATGCATTGTGATCCAAATCCTGTGATAATTGTTTTCCAATTGTTAAATGTTGTAAATTGACTGTACTTGTATGGCATATATATACATATGCATGAATAAATCAATATTTAGGAAAGTGTGACTGACACTGTTTCCAGACATATTACAGTTAAATAACTTCATGTCAGTAATGGCAGTCATGGATGGAAAATATCTTTTTACAATTGTTGCCTGCACTGTCGACCATATTTAGTGTTTTTGTTTCCCATCTAAAGAGTACCGACCCAAAACCATGGGCATGCCTGTGATATGTATCTTAAAGTTTCTTAAAAGATAAATAATATAAATTTTAACAACACCACAGCTCAGTTTTAACATTTCCAATACAGTATGTCTTATTTTGAGAGGCCATTCTGAATTGAGTTCATTTCCAAGGGCAAAGTTATGCCTTATAATATATTAATATTACAAAACTGAACATTGTTACACTGTCCCTAATTTTAATGGCACTGGATTGTTTAAGGCTTTGAAAAGCTAGTTGCCTGGCCGGGATTATAACAACATCTGGAATTAAAATGCCTAGGATAAAGTATAAACAATATCTGCCAGAAGTACTGTATGGTTGCCATCATCAAATGTACAGAAAGAATCGTTTTTCAAATTCAATCAAGCTCCACTCATTCCATTTCATGAAATATACAGTTTGTGACTGCCTGGCTGGTCACTATAATGCCATTGGGACCAACGTGGAGTTTACTATTTCTTATATTACATCGAAAAGTTTTCTCTGTACCACTGTACAGTGTTGTACGATTGTTGATGGTATAGAACATAGACATATTGATTTAATCTCAAAGTTTGTCGCCTGCAGCCGAACATCAGCAATGTTGCAATGAATATAATTTAAGAAAAACTGATTCTTTTAAGTTTGAATAATGTTGATGTTTTCCCTTCAATAAATAACTAATAGGCTTTTTTAGCATTTTATTAAAATTTGAATATTTTGCATGCAAAATATCTAATTTTAAACAATAACATTAATAAATATTCTATTATATTACTCCTTAAAGATATTGGTCCTTATATATCTATATTATTGTTTGATTCAGTGCAAATTTAATGGTGTGTAACCCGAACTATATTTTCGGTGTAATATCTTCCGCCTAGAGGCGTTAGACATATCCTTCCACCAAATACACCCGAGAGACGATCGCCGATATGGCGGAATTGTCCGAGGAGTCCCGATTGGTTCGTTGCTATGCTGGTTCCCGTCAAATCACTGCGCCGAGGTTGGTCAATCTCATACGCAGTGGCCTCCCTTATTCTAGAAAAAGACATTAATGATTGGCGAATGCCCAAGGGAAGTAACTGCTGTGTGGAGTTTGACCTAATGTGTGCTAATGGGAGATATAGGCCCGACAATTCGAGTAAAATAACATATGCAAATTTGAATTAAAAAATAGTGATGAGAATGTTAAGCAGCAGTTTTTTAAGTGGGTCTTCAACGGTCGGGTCCAAGGGCCCGATAATCGACTTTGGGACCCGACAATCGACTAAAGACCCAACAATACGGCGGTAGAATGGACGTTTGACCCACCATTTTACCCAATCTGAAACTATAATATATATATATATATATATATATATATATATATATATCTTTTTGCTCAACTACATGCAAGAACTGCATTATGTTTTAGCATGTTATTGTGTAAAGCATTGTTCACCACTCGACAATATGTTTAAATGCTATGCCAACAATTTGTGCAAACACCGTTGTCATGCATGAATTGTAATATACATGAATATGTGTCAGGAGCCGGAGGCCTATATCACATAAAACAGATTCAAGATTCAAGACAATGACAAATGAACTAAACTTGGCAAAATATCTCTTTAAGAGTATCCATATATTTTTTTTAATTTTCACGCAGCGACTTAGTTTTAAACCTCACTTAATTTATTTTCGAAATCCCCGAAATACTATTTAAAAAAATGTTATGTACACGTCTAATGGGCAATCCATTTGGCCTACAGATAACATTACGGTCCAAAAATAAAATTAAATTGCATAATGATATGATAAAAGCAAATTTACCTAGCGATTACTTTACGGTGTCGTAAAATATCTAATTCAGATTGTCTACATACTTTTGAATAATTATCGAAAGGCGACCTAATGTTTGACCCCGAGTGCTTAATTGTCGAACTCCTGTGAAATATAGTTTTAACAAGAGCTTGTCACAGTAGTGCCAAATCCCCGCCGAAATGTGTTTGCTTGTATGACAACATTTGTTTTAGAGAGTAAAATACTATTTGTAAAACATGACAACTGTGTCATCTATTTATACTTCAAGGATCAATTACTTATAAAGTGTTGGAGTTATGCTGTAGAGAATTAAATATATGTGGAAATGAAAAAAGGGGGGTAATTAAACAAGAAGACAAAAACAGTTACTGTTCTTGATAACTGTAATTTTCCTTAAACTTATCTATTCATTTTACAGTGAATACTTCAGTGTTCAAATTAAATAATGTTGCAAAATTAGATAAAGGGAGATATTAAAATTAAAAAGCTAAACTATTTACCATGGAATTAAATTAAATATAATTTAACATTATAAATAAATAAAATAACAAAATAATTAAAATAAAGGGATATAATTAAACAACTACAGCCAAAAGAGTTATGGTTCATGTTCACTGCACTTCTACTATTTGCCATCTGTTTGTATTTATAGTTTCAAGTAAATCCCTCCAGTAGATTTAATGTTATGCTCCGGACAAAAATTAACTTTGAAATTAAATAAAGGGAGATAATTAAAAAACTAGGGTAGATATAGTTATGGTTCTTAGTCACTGCATTTTTCCTACTTGCCATCTGTTTATATTTAAAGTTTCAAGTAAATTCCTTCAGTAGATTAAGAGTTATGCTCCGGACAAAAATTAACTTTGAAATTAAATAAACGGAGATAATTCAAAAACTAATGTAGATAGAGTTTAGGTTCTTAGTCACTGCACTTCTCCTACTTGCATCCGTTTATATTTAAAGTTTCAACTAAATCTCTTCAGTAGATTTAGAGTTATGCTCCGGACAAAAAAAATACTTTTAAAAATGTATAAAATGGGAGATAATTGAAAAACTAAGGTAAATAGAGTTATGGTTTTTAGTCACTGCACTTCTCCTACTTGCAATCTGTTTTTATTTCAAGTTTTAAGTAAATCCCTTCAGTAGATTTAGAGTTATGCTCCGGACAAAAATTTACTTTAAAATTATATAAAGGGGAGATATTTCAAAAACTAAGGTAGATAGAGTTATGGTTCTTGGTCACTGCACTTTTCCTAGTTGCCATCTGTTTGCATTCTAAGTTTAAAGTAAATCCATTGAATAGATTTGGAGTTATGCTCTGGACAAAGTTTCGGACGGACGCACGGACAAACAGACGGGCGGGACCTATTACTATATTCAGAGCTCCAGATAAGGTTTTGTGAAATTCTTAACGTTACTACGAAATTTTCACAAATAATTCTTAACTCTGAAATTTTATTCTTAACGTTACTACTAAGTTTCGGAAAATAATTCTTAACTTTTCTAAATGACCTAAAAATAAATAATAATGGTTATTTTCATGCAAAAAATCAAGATAAACATACCAGCAACTGTATTTATACGAGTTCTACAGTGTCTATTCAGTATCATGTAATTTTATTTTTCAAATACCTTCATATGCCCAAACTGTGCTTAGATTGAATGCCTTCGATGAATTTTTACTTATTTGATAATCAAAACGGGTCTCCCATTCAATCTTTTCAACGATTAGCCAAGGGAATTGTTTCTTCCACTCGTTCAATGTTTTTTGTTTAAGTTTGGACCCGTCGTGTCGCGTTTTTTTTATAGCTTTTCCGACTGTGTGGGAAACTGAACATACAACATCGTATAAGATATTTTCTGTAATGTCTTTCTGAATATTCAACTTCGACTCACTTTACGTACACTATGTTAAAAGCGTGTTTTTGCACGCTATGCAGTTTTTTAAGACGCTCTCTGGGCGCCGCCATTGTTTTTTGACAGATAGACTGTACACGCCGCTTTTATTGGCAAAAAATGCGCTTTGTTAAACAAACCCGATAACCATTCTTTATAAGCACCGAAAGATCTTTAATACGCGAAAAGTACTCAATAAAAATTGATACGAACCGATGTAACAATAATATTCGTAACTGTATTTTGTTATTCTTAACGGTACGACACGATTTTAAAATAAATACGTAACGGACTTGAAAATAATTCGTAATTACGAAAAATACGACCCTTATCTGGAGCTCTGATATCCCCTCCGAAATTTGTCGGCGGGGATAATTCGTGCTATATCAGAGGGGGTATTCACGTGATAGTCAAGATGGCGACGTCCATGCCGAGACAGTTATTTTTCGACGCTTTATACACTTTATTACTTTTGTTTAATTATAAAATGACGCTCACGTTTCAGCCATATCAGTAAACATGTGATTAGCGTTTATTTCGTTTTAAAATTCGCTTTATATCTCGACTTAACTCCCCGCACATTTTCTTAGTGGAGCTTTTATTAGGTCATCCCGCTAAGCAATTTCGCAACGAGTTAAGTCGAGATAAAGAGCGAATATAAACACGAAATAAACGCTACTAACTTTCTTGCTGATGTCGCTGGAAAGTGAGCGGCATTTAAACAATAAAAACAAGTAATAAAGGGTATACAACGGCGAAAAATACCTGCCTCTGCATGAACGTCGCCATCTTGACAACACGTGATTACCCCCTCTGTATATACACGGCTAATAAGCAATACAGATTACATTACGGTCCAAAAACAGTTTGTTTTTGAGTCAGTTTCAATTTTCTCAACAATTCTATAATGAAGACTTGTAAAGCCCCCAACCTCTAGTGCACAATACTACATAATCAACATCTTATACCTACCGTACACTGTAAAAGCTTGAAATCTCAGCAATATGTTGTCCCTTTGTTACGCTTTCCACAGCATTATACGTGCATGGAACACACTCTTAGCGAAGGTCGTATGCTGTCGCATGTTCTACTTCAAAATACCGACATACTGTTTTACTAAGTTACATATGAAGACAAATATATCGTTTCCTACATCGGAAAGCTTTCATGTGTATTAGCGTATACTATACGTGTAGATCTGTTGAAGTACCAAAATAATCGCACAAATAATTAACAATATCAAATATCAGCAATTTACTATACACCACAGGAACAGGCTAGAGGAAGTACCCATTTGTGCATTAATGATGTTCTCTTCGTGACAACACAAAATATCATTGAAGTAAGATGATTGCGGATATGGTTAGAATATATCAATATTTTGAAAAGAGCAAATACTTAAATAATGTCTTCTATAATTCGTCATAACTGAATGAAATTCTAACAAAAAAACATAAGGTTGAGTAGGGATCCGATCGGTTGGTTATTCTTACGCCACTACCTAATTTGGGTTAGCCTATGACAGCATTTCTGTTGCATATTATACGTGAGATTGTAATAAATGTAAACGTTATAACGAGTGGCACAACACGTCAGAAAACGATCGAAAACATATGTAGCAAAAGCTCTTGATGTCACGTTTATATTCAAACGGACGATTTACGCAAACAACAGAACAACACAAATGGCATGTCATTTGATACAGTTTGTTGAGTATGCAATTTATAACTTTATGCTGTTGATTTGTGCATTTATCGTTATTGAAACAGCGCAATTTATAAAAATCAATTTAATAAATATAACTGGTCACGCTTAAACGAAGACTAACGCGTTACTAAGTTTTCTTACCAACAATTTACAGACGATAATTAAATAAGTATAGACAGTGCTTGCACAAATAATGTTGTACGTCACGAGGAACAATGAACAATATCATTCAAAAGAGCACGACAAATGCCCAATATTGACAACTTACCGAACTAAAACAAAAATCCCCCAGCTTGCCTTTTCGAAACTGTCATAGAAATTCAGTTAATGTTCAACATATCTATGATTTATTACGAGTACTTAAACTCATCAAATGGGCGACAGTCATATTGGCATTTTGTGTATTGCTGCACTTTAACTCCAAATCAAACGGTTGACAATCGCCGGTAGAAGCAGTTCAAGAAGTGAAGTTGAAGTCGTCGTCATGGTAACAGCGCTGTTACAGAGGTCAGTGGTACAGGCGCAAGCGTCCTTCAGACATCCGACGCCTCGTGGTGAATTCTCGCAGCCGCGCGCATAGGCTGTGTTAATAAAAGATAATAAATAAAATATATACATAAACAATAAATATAAACTTCACCGATCATACAATTCCTTTTTATTCATTGACTTTTGCCATAAATAAAACATTCCCCTAGAGTTTCCATTCCTATATGAGTAACATCACGTGAAAGATAACCCAAATTTATTTTTTAAAGCATCATTTCCTCGCCTACTGAAGGCTTTGGTTATTAAAAAAGGCATGAACAACAATGTACCGTGATACTTGTTAAGCTTACCTAAAGACAAAGTGATGAGTGATGTCACGCGCCCGCAAAGTTCAGACTCCATAAGTTGACAAAATCTGATATATTTATATAAGGTCGCCGTTATAATAGTTTATATTCACAATAATTCGATATAATTTTACGAATTGATTGATTAATATAACATGATAATAAGAAAATATGCATTTTGACAGATTATGATTGATTTTAATTACACCTTTAGATAACATTGTTTAAGAAGAGAAACACTCAGTAGTCGAGCTTATTTGGAAAAAAATCTAATTTTCTGTACTCAAACAAATATGGATAAAACAAACAATTAACAAATCGAGTCCAAGCACAATGTATAATAACCAGCAAAAATAGTATTTGTCAGGAAAAAACGCGCTGTGAAACAGTGAACAATTGTTCATGATTAATTTTATCGTTTTAATTTAAATGTTTGCATCAATCTTCTATTCGTTTGAACAGTTTTATTCCGATGTTCAGTTGCCCCTTGATCTCTTGTTGATCAGTTACCGATAAGGCGATCACTGACGAACACCACGGTGTCATAAACCACAGGTGTCAGACAAATGTCTGGTCATTAAACACTTTTTATCATTCATCCATGTCTTCGCTTGGTTGTGTAATCAGCAGCCATTACGTTGAGTAATCTTAGGTACAAAATACTTATGTGTTCATTCAATTAGATATATAACATTTAAAAACACAATAAAAGTCATTTGTCGAAAAAAGATTATCCGACAGTACATGCTGTATAGAAAGTAGTACTGCATTGATAGTAGTCCGTTTAATAAAAATGGTAAAGTTTAAAATAAGTATTAATATAACATTTAAACATTAATCGTATTTAGCGTGTAACGGTAAATAAAAAGTCCGCCATAACCCATAAATATTGTATATTATGTCAATTTACGAAACAACATCATAACATCAAACAATCACGTTTGTAAAGAAATAAATATATAGGCGTAGACAGATCAATAAGCTACGTGGGCAACTTTGTTATTTAGTTAAACTTCATTAATATCATCAATCAATTTAAAATAAAATTTCATTCAATGTTTAAGACAATAAATGTAACATTTAAATTATGTCATGCACCAGTTTGAACGCTAATGAAAAAAAATAACACATACATGATAAGCACACCCATAGCATTTATAATTATATTTACTAGTCTATAACAACATGTTTCATCTTTTTTAATTTAACATTGTGAAGCACTTGATCAATAAATATTTAACGGCTAATTGATAGGATCGTTTTGTGAAATTGTCGGTGTATAGTCTCCTTTACGCTGCAGGGTTTTTTCCAGCCATTTTCGGAAAAGGAGTCTGGTCAAACTGGGATTTTTTAATTGATAAAAATGGCATTTTGGGGAAAGTTTTATCGACAAAAAGGACCAAATTGGGATTTTTTATAACCAAATATTCGCAAAAAAGGTCTTTTCCTGACAACTTTGGGGAAAATCATAAAAATTATAGTTAAATATTTTGTAGGTTGTTAATATTCTTATTGAGGTTTAGAGTCTTATAATCCTAATAATCATAAGGTCAGAAGACACTTCTGTCTGAAAAATATATAAACAATTATCATTTCGCTTTGGACTCGGGTCCGTTTGCTTTGGGATCGGGTCCGTTTTGGCCTTTTAACATAGCAGAAAAAACCTGCTCTGGGTCTAATAACTTACTCGTAATTTAATTAAGTTGCAATTAAATGTATTAATATATAGAATCTTTATATATATCGGTACTAAAAAATGATATTTCTGTATTATAGTTTAAATGTTATTATGTGTACTTTGCAATTGTTTATCGATGTATTGTCTGAACACACGCTTGTATGAATATTTAACCGCTATCATAACCAGTACTGGACTTATTGTGTGTGTTCTATGACCAATATCTACAACCCTGCTCGGAAATTAGACAAATTAAAATCTTCTTCGAATTTCGAAAATTATTGTCATTTAAACAACAGTACATGTCATATAAAATAACGATATATTAATTACGGCCACTGACGTAAGACCAGCAATCTAGGAGCAGTATGCCCCTTTTGTACAAGGAAAATCGGTTTAAATACTTAAAACAAATGTATATCTCTGTTTAAGTACCGAGATATAGTATAATTTAACTCAAAACTTCACCCAGAGTATAATTGTCTGATGTTATTGCATGCATGATAAAAGCCAATATCGTTGGCCTTCAACTTTTCAGAATTATGCCACATAGTGTGCTTAGAAAACGGCACATTTAAAAAATAGTTAATTATCATTTTAATTGCCTGAATATTAAAACTTCGTGATAAAATTGAAATAATTGTATTGGTTGCATAATCGGTTAATATTTATCACCTAATTGACAATCAGATACATTGCTCTTAAAGGGACAGTTTGCAGATTGTGACATTTTTTAACTGTGTCAGTATACTCAGTATTATTTAAATTGCTGTACAGTAAGCATGGAACTTTTCAACACTTTTATGATAAAAATCATAGAATGGTTTTAGTTTATAATTTAAAACACAAAAATACACAATACAAGCGAGTCCTTTCGAATGAAAAGTGTATTGCGTGAGAAACTCGGCCATCCTTGCTGTTGAATCATAATTATTTCGTCATCGAAATTCAAGCCGAGTGCGGTATCGTGTTACGTCACTTCTGACTGAATTTTTCTCTTACTGAGACATGTAGATGGCCCATAGTCTAGCTGAATAGGTCAAGTTCCCCACGGGTCCTACTTCCCCGTACCCCGGATACTTTGAAGTATACTTCAACGTACACCGATTTTCAAATGATACTTTTTGGTACCCCGGTATACTAACAAGTACACCATCTTTTCTAATAAAAAAAAATTCGTACCCAATATTTTTTTCGTACCCACAACTTTTCGTAGCCTTTTATTTTCGTACCCAATTTTTGTTGTACCCATTTTTTTTCGTACTCATTTTTTTCGTACCCATTTTTTTCTTGCATAATTTTTTCGTACCCGAAATTTTGGATACCCGAAATTTTCGTATCAATTTTTTTTCGTACCGCAAATTTTTGTACACACTTTTTTTCGTACCCAAAATTTGTTTTGCCATATTTTTTAGTACCCAAAATTTTCGTATCCAAATTTTTGTTTGTACCCACAATTTTTGTTCGTACACCGAATTTGTTTTGGCAAGAGTTTTGGGTACAAATACAAATTGGGTTACAATTTTTTAGGAAAGATGGGGTACCTGTAAGTTTACCGGGGTCCCTGTACCAAAAGTATCATTTGACAATCGGTGTACGGTGAAGTATACTTAAAAGTACCCGAGGTATGGGGAAGTAGTACCCGTGGGGAACTTGACCCATTCAGCTCCAGCAGCCATAGTCTATATATTATATATTACATATACGCGTTTTTTTGTGCCGAATCCCTATGGTTCTGAGTAAAAGAATCTCGCTTTTATTTTGAAATAATGAAACGTGTATTTTTTAAGTGACTTAAGAGGGACTTACAATATCCATGCTTTGAAATTTGACCTATACATGGCTTTTTCCCATTCATTAGCAAGGGCTTTATAAATGCCCCGTCCCCAAAGAGAAAGGCCCCTTCCACTAAGAGAACGTCTTTAAAATTATTCAATTTTCCCCAAACTTCAAGCAAACTTTGGGAAATGTCTTCCTCATTTTCGGTTTTATCGATACTGTTTTCCCCAAATCAAGAAACGAAACTGCTATAACAACCTTATGTCGACTTCAAGAAAACTTCCAAAACTGTAAGACAAGCAGTCCGACAACTTCAATGACATACTTGAAACAAATCTTGTTTATAACATGCGTCCCGTTTATTTTTTATACACAGCCAGACGATAAAAAGAGTCTTGAATGATATTTATAAATAGAAACGGATACAAAATGTCTATGCTGTCCGTTGTCACCCAATGTAGGCCAAGGCTCATTTGTTTTCAATTAATCATTGATACCGACCAAGGACCAAATACAGCAGCACGATGTCGGAAGAGCGCATAAACATATCACTTACTATAGAAGCCCGAAGTTGGGTCGTGAAAGTATGCCTTTGTGCAGTAATTGCATTCTTTGCCTTTGTCGGGGAGGTGGGATACGGTTTTGATGGTGTCGTTCGAATGCGCTCTTGGGTCGAAGTTATCAACATCGCACGTTGCAGGATTCAAGACACTTGCACACGCATAGCAGGTCAAACCAGTTACTGGTGCTTTAAATAAAAATTGAAATGTGTATGTTAGCTTTCGGGTGCTTAGATCTACTAGTAGATCTAATTAACAAGATATTTTATTATTTTGAACTATAAATTCCTTCAACTAAGTTTGATAGATCTAATAACCTTACAAATAATCAAAGAGGTTAATGTTTCGTTTTATTTTATTCCAAACACCATAAAAACAAATATGCAATAACGCGGACAACCCATTATTTGGACATTTATAAAATGTAGAACTTTAAACTCAATAAAATGAATGAATACAGTATTCTTTCCTCGTTGATATTCAAAGAGTCTGAATCATAGGGATTAAAATTTGCTAACCAATTATTCCAATGACGGAAATAACAGCAGCACACGCTATGGCAACAAAGGCCATGTTTGTTGAACTGATAATTTATGTAAATCAAGCTAGATTTATAATTTTATATGACGAATAAAAGGTACCCGTATGTATATGGACCTAAAACAATTCAATGATGGATCTTCTGACAATGTGATGTTTATTGCGTTTTGTGTGTGTATGTGTTTTGAATATGATATTGATTTGCGTGAATGTTATGTCATGTGCGTTGCTAATGGTTTAATTATGCTATTGTTTTGCATATTTTGCTTTTCATTTTGCAATGTGTATAAACTTAAACTTGTATGACATCACGAATATGCAGACAATTTTATTTACGTCATTGGATAATATTGGATGCATGATGTCATTAATCATGTTTTATGTCATACCCTATTTTCAATTATTTGCAGACATGTTTATTTTGTAATAACGAAAAAAAACTTCATACATGTTTTATGTCGTTCTCCACTTTATTTAATAAAAAATAGAATTCACATGTTTCACAATATTATTATGTAATCATGTTGTATTTTGTCAGTGTGACTGTATATTGTCTGTAAATGTTTGCTTGTAGAAGTAGAAGTAAATGTATAACATACTAAAATACCAATAATTGCTTTAAGGCCTTTTTGGTTCATTTTTTGGCCTTTTTGGTACCCTTTAAGGCCTTTTTTGGTAAGGCCTTTTTGGTATTCGGCCTTTTTGGTATGCGGTCTTTTAGGTTTTTGGCCTTTCTTGACCTAAACCTTTTGCGCTAAGGTGACGATATAGTTGTTCTGAAAACTTGAAAAAATCTGTTTTCAAAAGAGGATTTACATAGCAATTACAGTTGCCAGCCATGAAGAAACAAGTTCTTTATCAAATAAAGTACTTATAAATATGTTTCATTACTTTCAATATTATATTTGAGTCAAATTGACGTGTCAAAAATTAAGAGGTTCGAAAGATGGTTCGTCAATGATGGGTATTTTTTAATTTAGCCATTAGATTAGCTTTATGGATAGAATTTCAAACCCTTGTGCATTGCCAAGAAAAAATACCAATTTACTTACCGGTAACGACAAACAGGCAAATAACAGCCACTAGTATCGCAATGAACTCCATAATCGCTTTTAAATCCTAATCGATCAGTGATCGTATGGCGCTTAAAAAATGTGTTAAAGAAAATTTACGAAGTCTTCCAACGACCGCAGATGATTTAATTAGTATCCAACAGAGAAGAATTATTTATATAAGCAAACATGGCGGCTGTCTTAGCCGGTTTATTCGAGTGACAATAACGTAGTGACGTCACCATCTATGTATAGAATGCGAGTAGGATATAATTCGGTCCAATAGTTACCGGCATAACATTTTTAATTGCACCGCATTGGACCCGGGTAAAGCAGATTAAAGGGGCATTTAGACGGTATTCCCTTGAAATGTAGACGAATGTCTACCGATAAGATTGTTTAGAAATTATTGTTTAGACATACGCCTTCAGAGGTTTTCAAAGGTGCCAAATTGTCTTGTGATCGTTTTCGCCATGCATTGTTGAGAGACTTGCGGAAGATGGATGTTCAACAGCTGTATCTTCATCTAGGCTCAAATGACATTCTTACGAATGAAGCGGTGTTTTACCGGTACATAAACAATTATAAAAAAAAGCTTTGATATTAAAAGTTAGTGTAGTTGTTTCCCATAACTATATAAATTAGCAAAACTAACATTTTACATGGTTTATTCCTCAATGAGTCATGGAAACTTGCAATCATTGTAGAAGTGTGATCTAGTTTCTAATTTATAAATAAAGCATTTCACAATATTTTCTATTATCCATGTTAATTTGACATTTTATGCACCCACCAAAAATTTGGGGGGGGGGGAGCATATAGTCGCCGCTTCGTCAGTCCGTCTGTCCGTCCGTGCACAATTTTTGTCCGGGCTATTTCTCAGCAACTAATGACCGGAATTCAATGAAACTTTATAGGAAGCTTCACTACTAAGAGGAGATGTGCATATTATCAGCGGGTTCTGGTCGGATGATTTTTCACAGAGTTATGGCCCTTTGAAATTTTCCATTAACTGTACATATAGTGCAATTCTTGTCCGGGCTATTTATCAGCAACTAATGACTGGAATTCAATGAAACTTTATGGGAAGCTTCACTACCAAGATGAGATGTGCATATTATCAGCGGGATCTGGTCGGATGATTTTTCACAGAGTTATGGCCCTTTGAAATTTTCCATTGTACATATAGGGCAATTCTTGTCCGAGCAATTTCTCAGCAACTTATTACGGGAATTCAATGAAACTTTATGGGAAGCTTCACTACCAACAGGAGATGTGCATATAATCAGCCGGTTCTCGTCGGATGATTTTCCACAGAGTTATTGCCCTTTGAAATTTTCCATTGTACATAAAGTGCAATTCTTGTCCGAGCTATTTCTCAGCAACTTATTACGGGAATTCAATGAAACTTTACGGGAAGCTTCACTACCAACAGGAGATGTGCATATTATAAGCCGGTTATGGTCGGATGATTTTTCACAGAGTTATGGCCCTTTGAAATTTTCTATAAACTGTACATATAGTGCAATTCTTGTCCGGGCCATTTCTCCCCAACTACTGACTGGAATGCAATAAAGCTTTATGGGAAGCTTAACTACCTTGAGGAGATGCGCATGTTATTAGTTGGTTCTGGTTAGATGATTTATTTACAGAGTTATGGCCCTTTGACATTTTTAAGGTGCTAAACCATCCATCGTATTATTTTAGCCAAAGTTATGCCCCTCAAGACGTTTCCATTTATCTGAATATATAGTGCAATATTGTGGGAAAAAAAACTTTGTGGAGCATCACCCGTCTCAAACGGTTTCTTGTTTCATTATTTGCTGTCTACAATTAATTTTTCATGAAATAGCAAATGTTTTATTTATGCGCATAATATAAACAATATAATTATACTTATTTGTTTATATAACTATTTTGATAGGTACTGTAAGTCAGTCTGCAAAGAAAAAGTACACATTTGTATACTTTACTCCACATTTTTTATGCCCCCTTTCGAAGAAAAGTGGGCATATAGTTTTCGCACTGTCTGTCCGTCTGTCACACTTTTCTTGTCCGCTCTCTAATTCAAATAGTTTTTATCCGATCTTTACCAAACTTGGTCAGAAGTTGTATCAAGACAATATCTAGGTCAAGCTCGAATATAGGCCATGCCGGGTCAAAAACAAGACCATGGGGTCACTTAGTGCATTTCAAGGATTAAGCATGGTGTCCGCTCTCTAATTGAAGTAGTTTTTATCTGATCTTTACCAAACTTGGTCAGAAGTTGTATCAAGACAATATCTAGGTCATGTTCGAATATGGGTCATGCCGGGTCAAAAACTAGGTCACGGGGTCACTTAGTGCATTTCAAGGATTAAGTATGGTGTCCGCTCTCTAGTTTTTGACTTATTTTGCATTTCTGGATTAACTTTTTTTATGCCGCCGAAGGAGGGCATACAGTGATGGCACTGTCCTTCCGTCTGTTTGTCTGATGTCTGTCTGTCGGTCACACTTTGTGTTTAGGTTTCGAAAAATGCTCATAACTTCTTTTGTCGCT
Source organism: Dreissena polymorpha (assembly GCF_020536995.1). Classification (NCBI taxonomy): domain Eukaryota; kingdom Metazoa; phylum Mollusca; class Bivalvia; order Myida; family Dreissenidae; genus Dreissena; species Dreissena polymorpha. The sequence continues at coordinate 24,596,956 of NC_068359.1, read as the reverse complement.
TCAGATGTAACATTCATAGTTGATATGCATGTGTATATGGACAAGGCCTTTCCATACGCACACAAATTTTACCCCATGACCTTGACATTAGGGTCCGCGTTAAGGGTTCGAAAAATGCATTTAGATTTCGAAAAATGCTCATAATTTTTATCAAAGCATTTATTTGGGGCATACGTCATCCTATGGAGACAGCTCTTGTTTAACAATTTAATTGAAAATAATATGTTTTCAACATGAAGTGTATATATGCAAGATCACAATACCAGTGACAACAACTCTTTAATTGTTGACTGTATTTTAGCTCGACTATTATATATGAAATATATATAGTGGAGCTATTCTACTCACCCCGGCGTTGGCGTTTCAGTGAGCGTGCAGATGTTAAAGTTTGCGTACTACCCCAAATATTTTTAATTTCCATTGACATATTGCTTTCATATTTTGCATACTTTTGTTTACCAACATGATCCTAACCTATAAACAAGAGCAGACCACTGTATCAAGCATTTTGACAGAATTATTGCCCCTTTTATACTTAGAATATGCATATTATTGATAATTCTATGTTAAATTGTGCGTACTACCCCAAATATTTCCTATGTCCTTTGACATATTGCTTTTATATATTGCATACTTGTTTACCAACATGACCCCAACCTACAAACAAGAGGAGATCACTTAATCAAGCATTTTGATAGAATTATGGCCCCTTTTATACTCAGAATATGCATATTATTGATAAATCTATGTTAAAGTTTGCGTACTTCCCCAAATATTTCCTATGTCCTTTGACATATTGCTATTATATTTTGCATACTTGTTAACCAACATGACCCCAACCTACAAACAAGAGCAGACCACTGAATCAAGCATTTTGATAGAATTATGGCCCCTTTTTTACTTTGAGAATTGAACATTTTGCTTAAATTCACATAACTTCTTTATTTATGATAAGATTTTATTAATACTTTGACAAAACAACACTTACCTGAATACCACAATGGATTCCACCCATGCAATACCAATACTCCAGCTAGGCCTAAATCGAAGGGCGCCCCGCCCTGCCCTCCCGAACCTCCCCCCTGACCTTCCTAGGGCCCACCCCCCCTGCCCTTAAAAAACAAATATATATTTTTTTATTATTTTTTTTACATATTATGATGATTAATAAATCTCTTATTAAAATACATTGTAATTAATTTATTCCTAATTGTAGTCATTAAATTTGAATTGTTTAATGACGATGGGAATAATTTATTCTTACAATTATTAAAAACATATAAATTAACATGCATGAGGAAGCATTCTAGAAACGCCCGCGCGCTCGAAAGTGCCCTTTTGACAAAATACTGCGCGTCCAAAGTGCCCTTTGGCAAAAAATCCCCCTGCTCTTTTCAAATCCTAGCTGCAGCACTGCAATACCCCACGCTCCAACCCAGAATCCCTGCCCCCCCCCCCCAAACCCCCCCCCCAATTTTTTTTTCCTTTTTTAATTTTTGAAAGATCGTCAGATCGTCTTATAAATGACCACACCCCACGTTATTAACCCCCTCTCACCCCCCTACCCCCCCCCCCCCCAATTTTTATGTTTTTTCCTTTTTCTATTTTTGAAAGATCATCTAATAAAATATTGAATATGAACAATTTCCCCATGATGGCTTACGTTATACTGTCAAGCACTCGAATAGTCGAGCGCGCTGTCCTCTGACAGCTCTTGTTACATATTTTTATTAATGAGAATGATTGTATTGAAATAATTTCAGAGATGTAGCTGACTTGTGCGATTTGGTGCATCAGGTAAGTCCAGACACTGAGGTTGTCTTTTGCAAAGTTTTCTGAATAAAATACCGGGTACACTGAACCTAGTGGTTTGATAAAAATAGAAAATGCCCAGAGCCAGTAGCACTGACACTTGCAGTGTGATATAAGAAATGGCAAAAATATTTTGAACCTTCTCCCATAACAGATATCACCCTGTTAGCTAACAAACGTTTTTTTTTACTGATAGTTCAGTCACATAAATGTGAGGGGGCTGTCAGGATGTTTTTTTTAAAATAATAACTATTGGTTTAGTGATAAGAAAAAATTGAAATTGTGTTCATTGTTATTTGAACTTACTTTAAGAAAATATTGAAATTGTGTACATTGTTATTTGAACTAACTTGCTTACATTACATGTTTTCTTATCTAAGTTAATCTCAAAGTTCTTGTTTAGTAGGTATTTATTGGTTAAAATGATGAAAAATAAATGTTAAATATATTTTTATGTTTCACAAAGTTTTATATTTTATATTTATATTTAAAGTAGGCGCACAATCGGTGTCCAGAATGCAGGGTTGTTTGCTCCAACGAAGACGCTTTGCTGAGCCACTTCTGCAGTCGCCATATCAAGCAACCAGAGACTGGAAAAGAGAGTAAAATTAAGCTGATAGGCTCACCAATGGTATGACTTTAAATCAATAAATTATGCATGCTTGACAAGCATTTTATGTACAAATAAAGTAACAAAAAAAGGAGGTCAACACATGCACTTTCCCATATAATGCTTTCTGTATCTTTTAGCAACTAATAACACGATTTTGTGTTGACATACTCAATATGATAGTTATAGCCCTATATAACTGGTATGTTCATTTTAGTTAATCTTTCTATTTTAATTAAACCTGTTTGTTTCAGCTAGATTGCTTTACAAACACAACCAGGATTATTTTATGCCTCCGGATCGAAAGATCGGGGGTATATTGTTTTTGGCCTGTCTGTCATTGTATGTGTCCGTGTGTGTGTGTGTGTCCCAAAACTTTAACAAAACTTTAACCTTCATCATAACTTTTGCAATATTGAACATAGCAACTTGATTATTGGCATGCACATGTATCTCATGGAGCTGCACATTTTGAGTGGTGAAAGGTAAAAGTCAAGGTCATCCTTCAATGTCAAAGGTCAAAAAAAATAATTCAAAAACTTTAACCAAAACTTTAACCTTCTTCATAACTTTTGCAATATTGAACGTAGTAACTTGATATTTGGCATGCATGTGTATCTCATGGAGCTGCACATTTTGAGTGGTGAAAGATCAAGGTCATCCTTCAAGGTCAAAGGTAAAAAAAATAATCAAAGTGGCGCATTAGGGGGCAATGTGTTTCTGACAACCACATCTCTTGTTAGCATTGTCTTACCCTGTTACATGCAATGTACATGTGGCTTATTAAATTGGAAACCCTGGTTCGCATGAGAATATTTTGCAAAACATAGTTGAAAAAACATACATGTATACAATTTAGTCATTACTGTTAGTATAATGAGCACCTCTATTTCTGAATATTTTGATTGGATGGTTATGGGCCTTAATGCGTGTGTCACATTTATGTATGTGAAAGTGTGTAATTAGACAAAAGAATTTATATTTTTTTTATTTTTTGGGCAACGATCACTTATTTTAGAGTTATTTATAAGTAAATCTTACAGATTGCATCTGCTAATCATGAACTCAACGAAGTCAGCTTAAGGAAGTGGAAGGCATGCTTGGAAAATAGAAGTTTCCATTATGAAGGCAAATTTTAGTATATTTCAAATTTGTAACCAAATGAAGTGACAAGATCTTGAATGAAAATTTGATTGAACATTTGTTATCTGTCAAGAGAAACAGTTTGAAGAGAATGAATTAAGTATTGCCTATTGTCTATAAGTTTATTGTGTGACCTGAACGCTGTGATGGATATTACTTATTTTTAAACGCCGGTTTTGAAAAAACGGGACGTATTATAGTTTCACCCTTGGCGGGCGGCGGCGTCCATAACAGTGTCCGCTCTCGTATTCAAATAGTTTTCATCCGATCTTCACCAAACTTGGTCAGAAGTTGTATCTAGACAATATCTAGGTCAAGTTCGAATATGGGTCATGCCAGGTCAAAAACTAGGTCACGGGGTCACTTAGTGCATTTGAAGGATTTAGCATTGGTGGCTCTCTAATTGGAGTAGTTTTCATCTGATCTTTACCAAATTTGGTCAAAAGTTGTGTGTAAATGATATCTAGGTCAAGTTAAAATATGGGTCATGCCGGGTCAAAAACTAGGTCGCGAGGTCACTAAGAGCATTTCATTCATTTCGCATGGTGTCTGCTCTCTAAATGAAGTCGTTTTCATCCAATCTTCACGAACTTTGGTCAGAAGTTTTATCTAGACAATATCTAGGTCTAGTTCAAATATGGGTCATGCCGGGTCAAAAACAAGGTCAGGGGTTCACTTAGTACATTTCTAGGATTAAGCATGGTGTCCGCTCTCTAATTGAAGTAGTTATCATCCGATCTTCACCAAATTTGGTCAGAAATTGTGTCAATATGTTATCTAGGTCAAGTTCAAATATGGGTCACGCCAGGTCAAAAACTAGGTCACGAGGTCACTTAGTGCATTTCAAGCATTTAGCACGGTGTCCACTCTCTTATTGAAGTAGTTTTCATCTGATCTTCAACAAATGTGGTCAGACGTTGTATCTAGACAATATCTAGTTCAAGTTCAAATATGGGTCATGCTGGGTCAAAAACTAGTTCACAGGGTGCATTTCAAGGATTTAGCATGGTGTAAGCTCTTTTATTAAAATAGTTTTCATCCGATCTTCACCAAATTTGGGCATAAGTTGTGTCTTAATGATATCTAAGTCAAGTTCAGATATAGGTCATGCCGGGTCGAAAACTAGGTCACTTAATGCATTTCCAGCGGTGAGCATGGTGTCCAAAACCTTCAAACGGGCGTATCTTGTGACAGTTTGGCACTCTTGTTTATTACATTAAAGCCACACACCTTGAAATGAAATACATGTTGATCAGTACATATAGATGCTATTTGAAAATGTGCAAAATTGTCATTAAATCTATAGCATAGTTAGCAAGTAATTTATTTTTTTTATATTTTAAAACTGAATGTATGATTTGTATACGTACATGTTCAATTCGAGAAACACAATTATTTTAAGTTTTAAAGCGCAAAAAAGACGGATTTCTACCTTGCAACCACCAGATATATTCTAATTGGCAATGATAAAATATGTTTCTTATTTATATCCAAATTTACTATGCCATATATTTCATTTCAAGGTGTGTGGCTTTAAGGACTGTTTTTTAAATGGGTATATTACCAAGATCTGCACAGCCAGGATGATAGTAACCTTCAGACGCATTAAGAGCTATTTTCGCAAGACGCGACTATAAGTGTGATTTGGTTGTGTTGAAAGAACACTGTGCATGTATGAACTATTTACATCTCATTGCGATGGCGATATAATAAATTCATAATAAGCCTTGTGAGGCCACATATGATCACATGTAGTATATTTTTATCTAAGAACAAAATTGTTCGGTTTGAATATACGTGCACTTTATAAGAAGCACATCATGCGGTGGATATGCGACAATTAAACCTTTATTTTCTATTTAAATATTTATAAACGTGAATATACGACTTGCTTTAACGAAACAAGCGTTAATGCGTTACTGATGGGAACATGCGGCAGCAATGAATTGGACACTCCTCGTGCAAGTAATCATCATAGTCTAGGGACCCTTCAGATTTTGCATCGTAAAAAGTGTGACCCAGTAATATTGCATAAAATGGTTGAGCTAACTTAATTTTCATCTTTTCTCGTGCTCTTTAATTACCCACATATTTAGGTCTGGTTGATTGTACTTTTACTTCCCACAGAGCAATGCGGTTCAAATTACTAATAACAACAATACACATTTTTAGCTTTATTTCAAAAGTGAACATATTTATTTAACGCAGACGTGTACATAATTTTAACACAGAACAAGGGCTGTTTGTAAAACATGCATGCCCCCCATATGGGCTGTCAGTTGTAGTGGCATCCATTGTGAATACGTTTTTTGTCACTATGAACTTGACTTTTGACCTAGTGACCTGAAAATCAATAGGGGTCATCTGCCAGTCATGATCAATGTACTTGAGAAGTTTCATGATCATTGACCTAAGTATTCTTGAGCTATCAACAGGAAACCATTAAACTGTTTTGAGTCACTATGACCTTAATCTTTGACCTAGTGACCTGAAAATCAATAGGGGTCATCTGCCAGTCATTATCAATGTACCTATGAAGGGGGTCATCTGCCAGTCATTATCAATGTACCTATGAAATTTCATGGTCATGAAATTATCGGAAAACATCGTTAAAGTTAAAGGGTATCTGCCAGCTTATGCCATTATAACACAAATTTTAAATGACAAAAGCTGTTGCCCGGTTCACGGCACGCGGAGCCTACCCTATTGTGAACCATAACCTTTTTGTGTATTTCATCCTAGTAGTTACCTTGACATAGAACAGAAACATTGGTTACTTTTATGAAACAATTCTTATAAAACTTGGTATACAAATTGCGACATTGTTGCCCATTTGTCTGTCAGTCCAGGTCCGAATAGTCGCTAAAATTGAGAAAACTCAGTAAGATTTCATGAAACTTAATATTCACATCATTTTTAAATACACAAAATAATACATTGACCATTTTAATTTTGTGATAACACTTGGTTTACAAATGAACTCAGAAGAGCAATGTGATATTTATTTTGTCCCTACCGTTTTCACATGAAGGGATTTACGGTTGACCCACTGTCTATCGGTCTGTCAGTCAAATAAACAACCTGGATCTGGTTACAATGTTTTCCTAAGATTTCACCAGGTAACCTACTTTTTGGACACACTTAACACAGGCTTACTCAACCAAGATGAGTATGTCGATCAGGTTTCATCAACATTGAGTCGAAAAGGGCCTGGTTTCTTTCTTCACCTGATGATCCCCTAACACAGCAAGTCAATCCTCAAATGTCCGAAATATGTTCTGGTTCTTATAATGGCAGACAAAAACAAGACCTATGATTTTAAGTAAATTTGTTATGTTCATATATACATTAATTATTCCAACTATTTTTTAGCTTGTATATGTTGTTATACAATTGTATTAAACATGGCCATTTAAGTCTTTCATAAGATTCTAACTAAACAAATGAGTTTTAATTTCTTTTAAAACTCTTGATGCAAGCAAACGATGAACGGCAGTATTGGGGAAAAAACTGGCAGACAATATGTATTTGACCATCAACACTAGAGAAGACTGAGATAAAGATATGCAGAAAATGAAGTAACACCAGTTCATACACAGTGCTCAACTTACATCATAGAGATGTTTAAGTGCATGGATTTCAAGGCTATTAAAGCTCAGGACTTTGATACAGTCTCCCCATCTACAGCATTTCTCTTGAACCACGTGAGAGATGATATGTGTATCTTGCTGTCCTCTGGAGTGGAAGTCTTCCTTGCAGGATATCCATTTGCACGAATACTCCTATAACAAGCAAATTTGTAAAATGCAGATTGGAAGCCAAAGTCAATTAACTTACAGTGTCCACATTTTTAACTGTAGTTATAATCATTGACTAAGTTTTTCACAAATGTTATTTTTGATTGAAAATGTTAATTAAAAGGCAAAAAAAAGAGATTTACTGTGAAATAAGTCAATGGAGATAAGCCTACTAATAGCTCTTGGTGTGTATTGTGGATTTCACCATGACTTGTTTTACTCTATTTTTGTTTTATTTATCTTTATATTGATATATTCCATGAGCACTTTACGCAGATACACATCTAATCAGAGCCTCTGTTAAAGTAATAAAAGTATGTTACTGTTTTGTTCTTCTGTTAATAACTAATCTAAAAAGAAAGAAAAAAGTAAATTTGCTCTATTGTATGAATATGGCATACACTTATTTTTTCATGTTGAAATCTTATTAAATTCATGATATATAGCCCTAAAATGTTTGTAACAAACAGATGGATGGACTGACAGACTGACCGATTGAAAACGCCAACACTATATCTCTCTGGCTTTAATGAGGATAATGATTCAACAGAAAGTAGAAATCATCAATAAAAGCTTGATGCATCTAAGTTAACTTAGCAATTAGTGAGTTCAATATGTCCTTTAACTGAACAAAAAACAGATGTTTCAAAAACTTAACATGATTTGTTGCAAATATTAAGAAGCACTTACAGGTCCTGGGTTTCAATCACCAACATATGATAAAATAGTTCTCAGTAATAAAAGGCACAAACATGCAAGAAAAAAATCACTTTAATGTTAAAATAAATATATATAGTTATTCAATAAACAATGTATATTTTGTCATAAAGTACCGGTCCTGGATTTTTCTCAACATCATTAAAGAGCATCAACATCTGCTGGGACAGGTTAACATGTTGTTGAATACACAGCTGCATCATGATGTAATGAAGACCACCTTGTCCACACATACGACCCAGAATCATCAGCCCAAACATCTTGATCCACATGGTGGGTGGGAAATGTTTGTATGTTCCTAAAGAACAAAACATGTTATTTATTTATCATTTCAAGAATAAAAGGCAAGCCTTAAAATTCATAGAAAGCTTTTACTTCTGAAGGTTAATATCATCCTGGCTGTGCAGATCTTGGTAATATACCCATCTAAAAAACATTCCTTAAAGCCACACACCTTGAAATGAAATATCTGGCATAGTAAATTTGGATATAAATAAGAAACATATTTTATCTTTGCCAATTAGAATATATCTGGTGGTTGCAAGGTAGAAGTCCGTCTTTTTTGCGCTTTAAAACTTAAAAATAATTGTGTTTCTCGAATTGAACATGTACGTATATAAATCATTTATTCAGTTTTTAAATATAAAAAAAATAAATTACTTGCTTACTAGGCTATAGATTTAATGACAATTTTGCACACTTTCAAATTGCATCTTTATGTACTGATTAACGTGTATTTCATTTCAAGGTGTGTGGCTTTAATGTAATAAACAAGAGTGCCAAACTGTCACAAGATACGCCCGTTTGAAGGTTTTGGACACCATGCTCAACGCTGGAAACGCACTAAGTGACCTAGTTTTCGACCCGGCATGACCTATATCTGAACATGACTTAGATATCATTAAGACACAACTTCTGCCCAAATTTGGGGAAGATCGGATGAAAACTATTTCAATTAAAGGCTTACACCATGCTAAATCCTGGAAATGCACCCTGTGAACAAGTTTTTGACCCAGCATGACCCATATTTGAACTTGAACTAGATATTGTCTAGATACAACTTCTGACCACATTTGTTGAAGATCAGATGAAAACTACTTCAATAAGAGAGTGGACACCGTGCTAAATGCTTGAAATGCACTAAGTGACCTCGTGACCTAGTTTTTGACCTAACGTGACACATATTTAAAGTTGACCTAGATAACATTTTGACACAATTTCTGACCAAATTTGGTGAAGATCGGATGATAACTATTTCAATTAGAGAGCGGACACCATGCTTAATCCTTGAAATGTACTAAGTGAACCCCTGACCTTGTTTTTGACCCTGCATGACCCATATTTGAACTTGACCTAGATATTGTGTAGATAAAACTTCTGACCAAAGTTCGTGAAGATTGGATGAAAACGACTTCAATTAGAGAGCAGACACCATGCGAAATGAATGAAATGAAAACCCATATTTTAACTTGACCTAGATATTATTTACACACAACTTCTGACCAAATTTGGTAAAGATCAGATGAAAACTACTCCAATTAGAGAGCCACCAATGCTAAATCCTTCAAATGCACTAAGTGACCCCGTGACCTAGTTTTTGACCTGGCATGACCCATATTCGAACTTGACCTAGATATTGTCTAGATATAACTTCTGACCAAGTTTGGTGAAGATCGGATGAAAACTATTTGAATTAGAGAGCGGACACTGTTATGGACGCCGCCGCCCGCCAAGGGTGAAACTATAATACGTCCCGTTTTTTCAAAACCGGCGTTTAAAAATAAGTAATATCCCTCACAGGGTTCAGGTCACACAATAAACTTATAGACAATAGGCAATACTTAATTCATTCGCTTCAAACTGTTTCTCTTGACAGATAACAAATGTTCAATCAAATTTTCATTCAAGATCTTGTCACTTCATTTGGTTACAAATTTGAAATATACTAAAATTTGCCTTCATAATGGAAACTTCTATTTTCCAAGCATGCCTTCCACTTCCTTGAGCTGACTTCGTTGAGTTCATGTTTAGCAGATGCAATCTGTAAGATTTACTTATAAATAACTCTAAAATAAGAGATCGTTGCCCAAAAAATAAAAAATTCTTTTGTCTAATTACACACTTTCACATACATAAATGTGACACACGCATAAAGGCCCATAACCATCCAATCAAAATATTCAGAAATAGAGGTGCTCATTATACTAACAGTAATGACTAAGTTTGTATACATGTATGTTTTTTCAACTATGTTTTGCAAAATATTCTCATGCAAACCAGGGTTTCCAATTTAATAAGCCACATGTACATTGCATGTAACAGGGTAAGACAATGCTAACAAGAGATGTGGTTGTCAGAAACACAATGCCCCCTAATGCGCCACTTTAATTATTTTTTTTACCTTTGACCTTGAAGGATGACCTTGATCTTTCACCACTCAAAATGTGCAGCTCCATGAGATACACATGCATGCCAAATATCAAGTTGCTACGTTCAATATTGCAAAAGTTATGAAGAAGGTTAAAGTTTTGGTTAAAGTTTTTGAATTATTTTTTTTTAACTTTGACCCTGAAGGATGACCTTGACTTTGGCCTTTCACCACTCAAAATGTGCAGCTCCATGAGATACATGTGCATGCCAAAAATCAAGTTGCTATGTTCAATATTGCAAAAGTTATGATGAAGGTTAAAGTTTTGGTTTAAGTTTTGGGACACACACACACACGGACACATACAATGACAGACAGGCCAAAAACAATATACCCCCGATCTTTCGATCCGGAGGCATAAAAACAATCCTGGTTGTGTTTGTCAAGCAATCTAGCTAAAACAAACAGGTTTAATTAATATAGAAAGATTAACTAAAATGAACATACCAGTTATATAGGGCTATAACTATCATATTGAGTATGTCAACACAAAATCGTGTCATTAGTTGCTAAAAGATACAGAAAGCATTATATGGGAAAGTGCATGTGTTGACCTCCTTTTTTTGTTACTTTATTTGTACATAAAATGCTTGTCAAGCATGCACAATTTATTGATTTAAAGTCATACCATTGGTGAGCCTATCAGCTTAATTTTACTCTCTTTTCCAGTCTCTGGTTGCTTGATATGGCGACTGCAGAAGTGGCTCAGCAAAGCGTCTTCGTTGGAGCAAACAACCCTGCATTCTGGACACCGATTGTGCGCCTACTTTAAATATAAAACTTTGTGAAACATAAAAATATATTTAACATTTATTTTTCATCATTTTAACCAATAAATACCTACTAAACAAGAACTTTGAGATTAACTTAGATAAGAAAACATGTAATGTAAGCAAGTTAGTTCAAATAACAATGTACACAATTTCAATATTTTCTTAAAGTTAGTTCAAATAACAATGAACACAATTTCAATATTTTCTTATCACTAAACCAATAATTATTATTTAAAAATAAAAACATCCTGACAGTCCCCTCACATTTATGTGACTGAACTATCAGTCAAAAAAACGTTTGTTAGCTAACAGGGAGATATCTGTTATAGGAGAAGGTTCAAAATATTTTTGCCATTTCTTATATCACACTGCAAGTGTCAGTGCTACTGGCTCTGGGCATTTTCTATTTTTATCAAACCACTAGATTCAGTGTACCCGGTATTTTATTCAGAAAACTTTGCAAAAGACAACCTCAGTGTCTGGACAGACCTGATGCACCAAATCGCACAAGTCAGCTACATCTCTGAAATTATTTCAATACAATCATTCTTATTAATAAAAATATGTAACAAGAACTGTCAGAGGACAGCGCGCTCGACTATTCGAGTGATTGACAGTATAAGCCATCATGGGGAAATTGTTCATATTCAATAATTAATTAGATGATCTTTCAAAAATAAAAAAAGGAAAAAAAATATAAATTGGGGGGGGGTAAGGGAGGTATAACGTGGGGTGTGGTCATTTATAAGACGATCTGACGATCTTTCAAAAATAAAAAAAGGAAAAAAAAAATTGGGGGGGGGAGGTGGGGGGGCAGGGATTCTGGGTTGGGGCGTGGGGTATTGCAGTGCTGCAGCTAGGATTTGAAAAGGGCAGGGGGATTTTTTGTCAAAAGGGCACTTTGGACGCGCAGTATTTTGTCAAAATGGCACTTTCGAGCGCGCGGGCGTTTCTAGAATGCTTCCTCATGCATGTTAATTTATATGTTTTTAATAATTGTAAGAATAAATTATTCCCATCGTCATTAAACAATTCAAATTTAATGACTACAATTAGGAATAAATTAATAACAATGTATTTTAATAAGAGATTTATTAATCATCATAATATGTAAACAAAAAATATATATTTTTTTTAAGGGCAGGGGGGGGGGCCCTAGGAAGGTCAGGGGGGAGGTTCGGGAGGGCAGGGCGGGGCGCCCTTCGATTTAGGCCTAGCTGTAGCACTGGTATTGCATGGGTGGAATCCATTGTGGTATTCAGGTAAGTGTTGTTTTGTCAAAGTATTAATAAAATCTTATCATAAATAAAGAAGTTATGTGAATTTAAGCAAAATGTTCAATTCTCAAAGTAAAAAAGGGGCCATAATTCTATCAAAATGCTTGATTCAGTGGTCTGCTCTTGTTTGTAGGTTGGGGTCATGTTGGTTAACAAGTATGCAAAATATAATAGCAATATGTCAAAGGACATAGGAAATATTTGGGGTAGTACGCAAACTTTAACATAGATTTATCAATAATATGCATATTCTGAGTATTAAAGGGGCCATAATTCTATCAAAATGCTTGATTAAGTGGTCTGCTCTTCTTTGTAGGTTGGGGTCATGCTGGTTAACAAGTATGCAATATATAAAAGCAATATGTCAAAGGATATAGGAAATATTTGGGGTAGTACGCCCAATTTAACGTAGATTTTTCAATAATATGCATATTCTAAGTATAAAAGGGGCAATGATTCTGTCAAAATGCTTGATACAGTGGTCTGCTCTTGTTTATAGGTTGGGATCATGTTGGTAAACAAAAGTATGCAAAATATGAAAGCAATATGTCAATGGACATTAAAAATATTTGGGGTATTACGCAAACTTTAACATTTGCACCCTCACTGAAACGCCAACGCCGGGGTGAGTAGGATAGCTCCACTATATATAATTCATATATAATAGTCGAGCTAAAATACAGTCAACAAATAAAGAGTTGTTGTCACTGGGAATGTGATCTTGCATATATACACTTCATGTTGAAAACATATTATTTTCAATTAAATTGTTAAACAAGAGCTGTCTCCATAGGATGACGTATGCCCCCAATAAATGCTTTGATAGAAATTATGAGCATTTTTCGAAATCTAAATGCATTTTTCGAACCCTTAACGCGGACCCTAATGTCAAGGTCATGGGGTAAAAATTTGTGTGCGTATGGAAAGGCCTTTTCCATATACACATGCATATCAAATATGAATGTTACATCTGAAGCGACAAAAGAAGTTATGAGCATTTTTCGAAACCTAAACACAAAGTGTAACCGACAGACAGACATCAGACAAACAGATGGAAGGACAGTGCGATCACTATATATGCCCTCCTTCGGCGGCATTAAAAAAAGTTAATCCAGAAATGCAAAATAAGTCCCAAACTAGAGAGCGGACACCAATCTTAATCCTTGAAATGCACTAAGTGACCCCGTGACCTAGTTTTTGACCTGGCATGACCCATATTCGAACATGACCTAGATATTGTCTTGATACAACTTCTGACCAAGTTTGGTAAAGATCAAATAAAAACTACTTCAATTAGAGAGCGGACATCATGCTTAATCCTTGAAATGCACTAAGTGATCCCATGGTCTTGTTTTTGACCCGGCATGGCCCATATTCAAGCTTGACCTAGATATTGTCTAGATACAACTTCTGACCAAGTTTGGTAAAGATCGGATATAAACTATTTGAATTAGAGAGCGGAGAAGAAAAGTGTGACAGACGGACAGACAGTGCGAAAACTATATACCCACTTTTCTTCGAAAGGGGGCATAAAAAATGTGGAGTAAAGTCTACAAATGTGTACTTTTTCTTTGCAGACTTACTTACAGTACCTATCAAAATAGTTACATAAACAAATATGTATAATTATATTGTTATATTATGCGCATAAATAAAACATTTGCTATTTCATGTAAAATTATTTGTAGACAGCAAATAATGAAACAAGAAACCGTTTGAGACGGGTGATGCTCCACAAAGGTTTTTTTTCACAATATTGCACTATATATTAAGATAAAAGGAAACGTCTTGAGGGGCATAACTTTGACAAAATAATACGATGGATGGTTTAGCACCTTAAAAATTTCAAAGGGCCATAACTCTGTAAATAAATCATCTAACCAGAACCCACTTATAACATGCGCATCTCCTCTAGGTAGTTAAGCTTCCCATAAAGCTTTATTGTATTCCAGTCAGTAGTTGGGGAGAAATAGCCCGGACAAGAATTGCACTATATGTACAGTTTATAGAAAATTTCAAAGGGCCATAACTCTGTAAAAAATCATCTGACCATAACCGGCTTATAACATGCACATCTCCTGTTGGTAGTGAAGCTTCCCATAAAGTTTCATTGAATTCCCGTAATAAGTTGTTGAGAAATAGCTCGGACAAGAATTGCACTATATGTACCATGGACAATTTCAAAGGGCCATAACTCTGTGGAAAATCATCCGACAAGAACCGGCTGATAATATGCACATCTCCTGTTGGTAGTGAAGCTTCCCATAAAGTTTCATTGAATTCCCGTAATAAGTTGCTGAGAAATTGCTCGGACAAGAATTGCACTATATGTACAATGGAAAATTTCAAAGGGCCATAACTCTGTGAAAAATTATCCGACCAGAACCCGCTAATAATATGCACATTTTCTCTTGGTAGTGAAGCTTCCCATAAAGTTTCATTGAATTCCAGTCATTAGTTGCTGATAAATAGCCCGGACAAGAATTGCACTATATGTACAGTTAATGTAAAATTTCAAAGGGCCATAACTCTGTGAAAAATCATCCGACCAGAACCCGCTGATAATATGCACATCTCCTCTTGGTAGTGAAGCTTCCCATAAAGTTTCATTGAATTCCAGTCATTAGTTGCTGAGAAATAGCCCGGACAAAAATTGTGCACGGACGGACAGACGGACTGACGAAGCGGCGACAATATGCTCCCCCCAAATTTTTGGGGGGAGCATAAAATGTCAAATTAACATGGATAAAAGAAAATATTGTGAAATGCTTTATTTATTAATTAGAAACTAGATCACACTTCTACAATGATTGCAAGTTTCCATGACTCATTGAGGAATAAACAATGTAAAATGTTAGTTTTGCAAATTTACATAGTTTAATAGCTGAAATACAATAATGTTCTGTGAACAGCAGTATTTGGCATACGTACGTGTTTTTTTATGCCCCCCCCCCCCCGAAGAGTGGCATGAAGTTTTTGAACTGTCCGTCAAGCCGTCCGTCTGTCTGTCTGTCTGTCCGTCAGTCCGTCCGTCCGTCCGTCCGTCCGGCCGAACACTTTATCATTGGTCATAACTTTTGCAATATTGAAGATAGAAACTTGATATTTGGCATGCATGTGTATCTCATGGAGCTGCACATTTTGTGTGGTCAAAGGTCAAGGTCATCCTTCAAGGTCAAATATCAAATATATGGCTTCAAAGCGGCGCAGAAGGGGGCATTGTGTTTCTGACAAACACCTCTCTTGTTAGTTGTTCGCTTGCGAACAATTAAGGTTAAGAGCTAGTTTTGCAAGTCGGTCTGCTCTTAACTACCCTAAGAACGATGACCACCGCATCTGCTTGTGCACACTGATTAGCCTGTTTATGCTTCACCACTGGTACACTGCAGACAGTGAGTGTGTATGTAATCAATAGTGTTTAACAGCCTGTGCGACGACATTGGCCAGTTTGTCATTGAAATCTGTACATATTGGAAGCGTTCAGGGAAAACGGGGCCTTATGTATGTCCAATAAGTGGTGTCCTGTGCACACTGATTAGCCAGTGCAGTTCGCACAAGCTAATCAAGGACGACGCTTTCTGATTCTATGGTGTTTTTCGTTTAGAGACAGTCTCTGGTACTGGGTTGACAATTTATGCATATGCATTAAGCCCTGTTTTCCCAAGAAGCTGCAGTCAGTATACAATACACTAATTGTTTCAGTAATGAAGGAATTGAAACAGCGTAACGGTAGCGATACAGTGTGTTTAAATTATATTTTATTTAGAGGAATTGTCCGAACGTAGTTAATCTACATTTAATAAACATCATGATTTCGGAACTTGTAATCAGTTTCTATCCCAGGTAAATTATAGTTTATAAGATTGTTCGCCGAGTGACTCAGCGTCATATCACCAACAATTTCCTCGGCATCATGCCGAGGCGTGCCGCGGCGTGTCTCGGCGAACAGACACGGCGACTCGGCAACGAGATGGTCGATGCCGAGTCGACTCAGCGAATAATTGATGTCGTCAAACTCCGCGGATCGCGGAATTTGTTGGTTTTGCGTGAGCTGTACTGTACAAGACCTTTCTGAAACTGGCATTATTTATCAGGAAACCTTATGACTATTAATACGGTTCCAACCATGTACATATGAGTCGCGTTCTGAGAAAACTGTGCAAAATGCATGTACGTAAGGTGTCGTCCAAGATTAGCATGTGCAGTCCGCACAGGCTAATCAGGGACTTCACTTTCCGCATGTATGGTATTTTAAGTTTCAATGAGTCCCTCCTTACACAAAATCAAGTTTCGGCGGAAAGTGTCGTCCCTGATTAGCCTGTGCGGACATCACAGGCTAATATGGGACGACACTTTACGCACATGCATTATGCCCAGTTTTCTCAGAACGCGGCTTTTATAGACGCTTGTAGATGCGTAATTCGTTCTCTGGTGATCCTAGTTTGAAACATTTTACAAAGAAGTAATGCTAAACAACAACACTCGCTAGAAATCTGGTTCTACTGGAACGGAAGCAACGTTCATTAACCTATTTAAGCCTAGTGGACTCTCCCATCCTTTTAAATTGGATCAATTTATTTCCAAAATTAGGGATGTCTAGTTTATTTATTTCTATATTTAGAATATTTCTTACAGAAATTCCTTAAAGCAAACAGCGCATACCCTGAAGAGACGCCGCTCATCATGCGGCGTCTCATCTGGGTCTACGCTGTTTTCCAAGTTTTTTTTTCTAGACGCTAGACATAAATGGGTTAAGTTACGTTTGCATATCTACCAAAACTGTTCATGGCAATCGAATAGTCGAAAACTTAATATTAGCCAAACTAATTAAAAAAATATTTAAGACATTGGTTTTGATTTGCGTTGATGAAAGATAATCAGCTATATCAAATCGATCAAAGATCGAGAAGGCCCTTTTCTGCGCACCTCTTAGCTGCATTTCACCCGCATCAATTTCGGGGTGTTGCGCAAAGTCTCGTGACGTAGTTCACATTATTATTTGTTATTTCTCATAAATCCATATAAATCACAGACATACAAAAAAATGGAAGAGAATTGAAAATCTATAAGTTCGCTGAGATTAATGTTGACAAAAAAACCGTTGAAATAACGATTCACGGGAAGACTTACAGTGAACTTTTGATACCTTTCGGGATGGAATGCGATGTATGTATAATGAGGCCACAATTTAACCGCTGAAGATACGGCTTGTTTTAAAATTGATACTTTTACATGCTCAAAGTCCAATTTTGAAAACACTTAACCCATTTATGCCTAGTGGACTCTCCCGTCCTTCTAAATTCGATCAATTTATTTCCAAAATTAGGGATGTCTAGTATATTTATTTCTATATTTAGAATATTTCTTACAGAAATTCCTTTAAGCAAACAGCGCAGATCCTGACGAGACGCCGCATCATGCGGCGTCTCATCTGGGTCCACGCTGTGTGCTAATGCCTTTTTCTAGACGCTAGGCATAAATGGTTTAAGGATATGGGCCGTGCTCTGTAAACATAAGATTTAATGCATGTGTGTAAAGTGGCGTCTCAGATTAGCCTGTGAAGTCCGCACAGGCTAATCAATGATGATATTTTCCGCATAAACTGGATTTTTGCAAAGAATGGACTTTCTGTCAACGAAAAATACCATAAAAGCGAAAAGTGTCGACCCTGATTAGCCTGTGTTTATTGCACAGGCTAATCTCTGGGACGATACTTTACGCAAATACATTAAGCCCCCTTTTAACTGAGCGCGGCCCATATTTTGGTGTAAAAATATCAGAATAGTGAGCAACAGTTCTTAAATAATATACAAGGAATATCTTTCTTTAAAAAAAGATATTCGGCATATACCTGATTTTTAGACTAAGTTTGACAATGCAAGTTTCTAAATAATTTAATTGAAAACAATTATGTTAATGTTGTGTCTTTTTTGTCAACGATTGGTCACATATCTACAGCATAAACTATGTGTTATTACGTGCACTTTAATTAAAACGATACTAAATTGCCTGCGCAATTGCAATCACGCAATGTTTCGTGGTCTCTTTAGGTATCTTCTGTCCAGACTGTGTGATGAGCAAGCTGGGCTGCGGTAACGCTAGCCGTATAAGGCATTAGACCTATTTTCGCATGATGCGTGTGTGTAAAAATCTCAATGCGTCGTGTAAATGGAACATCTCACTACGATATTTTTTGAGAGAACATGGGTGTCAAACTGTGTTATTTATAGCCAACTGGCACAGTTCGGTAGCCTATTCAGACTTTCAGGAATAATTTCAAACACGCTGACCAGGTACGGTGTAGTTAGACGATAACGATTTCCTTCTTTACATGACACTATACATTTTCGGCAGTGTTTGTTTTCGAAAAAAGAAAATAATTGTCATATACAATTATCAATAGGTTTTCTTTGATGCCTGAAATTCGTGTTATTTATACATGTATTTCAAATAGTTCATGACCTAGTAGTGACCCTGAAATTCTCACACCGTTCAATCGCCTCCAGCGAGGACTGTGGATCATACGACGACTATGATAATGTATATATGTCGGTTGAAAGCGGAGTGTAATTATTTCCCTATTCTTTTTATTTTACGTATTCGATTGAGCAGGTTTGATTGCGTTCTTTGAGAGCCTAAGTAAGAAGGACATTGTTAACGGAATCCCTACCTTCCTATTTGCTTATGTTTCAAGAAATCCGTTAGAATGTGGTCAAAAATCAAACAAAATTCACAACTCTGTCAGTAAAACTCTAATTTCACACGATTTAGCCCAAACATAAATATGAAAAACATGTTATTGAAATCTTTTATCATTTTTCTTTGGTATTCCAAATTACAGTATCCCACATGAACAAACAAGAGATGTGTTTGTCAGAAACACAATGCCCCCTTTTGCGCTGCTTTGAAGCCATAAATTTGACCTTTGACCTTGAAGGACGGCCTTAACCTTGACCTTTCACCACTCAAAATGTGCAGCTCCATGAGATACACGTGCATGCAAAATATAAAGTTGCTATCTTCAATATTGCAAAAGTAATGACCAAGGTAAAAGTTTTGACGCCGCGTTGAAGCCATATCTTTGACTTTGAAGAATGACCTTGACCTTTCACCACTCAAACTGTGCAGCTCCATGAGATACACGTGCATGCCAAATATCAAGTTGCTGTCTTCAATATTGCAAAAATTATTCAATATTGAAAATTTTTAACCAAGGTTACAGTTTTCCACAGAATGACAGACAGACAGACAAACAGAAAACACAGACTGGCAGGCAGGCAGGCAGGCAGCCAGACAGACAGACAGACAGACAGACAGACAGACGGACAGACCAAAAACAATAAAACCGCCAATCATTCGATCTGGGGGCATAAAAACATGTTTATCCACGATTATATTCGAGTGAGTTTTGAAAAACGCATCATGATGACGGCCATGACTTATTATTAGATGGTCATGATAACGGCTACAAAAATAAAGTTATGCTCATTTAAGGTAAACTTACAATTTTAATATGTTACATGCATTAAGTAATTAAGCATTAGTATACAGATTAACACAAACATGTCGTAGAATTGGTACAAACATTAAATGTTTACAAAACACTTCGAAACAAGCATCACACAGTGTGTCTTCACGAATATGTCACACATATAAGTAATACAAAAGAAATGCATACAATATCTACGAATTGAGTCACGAAACTCACATAAAAAGCATAACAACTTGTTCGTTGTAAAGAAGATCCATCTCTGCTATCATAAGGCTCTTGAATTCATCAAATATGTGACGGCCCCAAATGCTACGAGTGCTAGGAATGCATGTGCGTTTGATGACATGGTTACAGCGCTGTTGCAGAGGTCAGTCGTACAGGAGCAAGCGTCCTTCAGACATCCGACGCCTCGTGGGGAATTCTCACAACCACGTGCATAACCTTAGCAGATAACATCATTTTAATATTAGCCGCGTTCTTCAAGCATGTGCGTAAAGTGTCGTCTCAAATTAGTCTGTGCAGTCCACACAGATTAATCAGGGACGAAACTTTCCGCCCAATTTTGATTTTCGCTACGAAGACACTTCCTTTTAACAAAAAATACCATACAAGCAGGAAGTGGCATCGCTGTATAGGCTTATCTGATACGACACTTAACGAACATGCATTAAGCCCAGTTTTCCCAGACCGATGCTTATATTGTATAGATAAGATAATTTAGATAAATATAACTATCGACTATTATAGAAATATACCATATCATACTATTCTTTGTTAAGAGGTGTTCAATAAAAGTTGCTTTGAAAATCAGAAATCGTTTCATGTTTTGTCAGAATTCAATGACTGTCTATCAGATATGTAAATAGCGGACTTCTATGCATGAATGTGATGAAAACGTAAAAAATGTGTATATTGTCCGTCGTTAATACGTAGTTTACAACTTGAAGATCAGGATGGTTCATTTACAACGAAGCAATTTCCAAAGAGAACAATGTCAATTTGAAAGATGACATCATATCACTTACTGTAAACGCCCGTATATGGGTTGTGGTAGTACCCCTTTGTGCAGTACACGCATGTCTTTCCGGTGTCGGGGGGATGGGGTACGGTGGTGGTGGTGGTCTGCGCATGCTTGCTTGGGTCGAAGTTTTCTACGTCACATGAATTAGGGTAGGTTACCGAATCGCACACGTAGCAGGTAAGACCCGACGCGGGAACTGTAAAGTAGGGATTCACACGAAAATTAACTAACGATTAATTTACTAACTGCCAGATAGGAATTCCAGCGCTATAGAGATATATAAGGCGTTTAAGGTGTTCAGAACTTTATATGTTGAAAACAAAAAATACTATTTACTTTACCCAATAACAGCATTGTTTATTGCAAAACTGTGTAACCTGTGAAAAAGTATTTATAATGTATATTATAACTGATACAATTATTTGTAACATTGCTGCCTCGCTGCAGTTAAATTGCAATAAGTATTATATTAAATAGATGTGTGAATAATTGTGTATCAGTGTTGAGAATTGTTATCTTAAAATAAATATTTTGCTTTTAAATACTTTAAAAAATAGAAAACCGCTGAAAATGACCCTTGCAGACTGGATTTTCAGGGGCATAACAGGACCAGATTGTCAGTCCTGATTTTAATCATTTTCATACCCTTCTAGATTGCATTTCCATGCAGTTTTAAATGCATTTAATTATAGCGAAAGAAAGATTTTTTCCAAGAATTTACTTACATAAATAGAAGTCACATACCATTCTCGATAGATGCTTCAGATTCTCCGACAGAATAAAAATGTGCAATAAAAAATAATCATTAAAAAGTACGACCTTAGCCAATAATATAAACAGCACTACAGAAAAGTCACATACATATATATATAATATGAACGATTTCCATATAACAACTGATGCTGTTACAAGAAAACATAATCATAAATTATTCGTCGAGTGGCTAAATTTACCACACATACCCCACCTACCCGTTTACGCAAAGTAAGATTCACGGTCGTTTTTCTTTGTTTTTGTTCCAATGTCAAAGTTTATCAAATTAATCGTTTATGTAAAGAAAGAAAATACGTTTAAAAGCTTCTAAACATAGGTTACGTGGTCAAAATTTACCTTCAAACTTGGGATTTGTTTCGTCGTTACTCAAAGTTGATAAACGATCACTGATTTTACTCTGTAACATTTCAGACCATGGGTCATTTGATTCTCTTTTATTTAATCTATAAAATTACATATACTAAATTCAATTTATCGGTTTAAGTTAACATATTAAATAACCATTGCCCACAGGAGTTTGAAATTCTATCCATTAAGCTAATCTAATGGCTAAATAAAAATAATACCCCTATATAGTATAAGACTACAGGAATGAAACGCAGCAGACCCCGGACTCGCCCATTTTCCAGTAAACAAGGGAAATTACTGGAAAAACAGGGTACTCTACATTTACCCATGGTATAATAATCAAAAGGCCGGTGAAAGAAACTACGAACACTGCTTACCGTGAACTATCTTCCTCTCAATTAAAAAAATATATATAATTTTACAGGAAATTGTGTATTCTTGAATCCGAAAGTTAAGCTTAATTTAATTAACGTTCATTTTATTGACGTACATTTTCCCGCATTTTAATGTACGTTAAGTCAATGAAGTAACATTTGTTATTATTTGTATTATTCTGATGAAGGCGTAAGCCGAAACGTTGATAAAAAAGGAAAGGAAAATATGTGTTATTGTTGGATTTATCATACTATATTTTCATTATTACCAACAATGTGGCATCTCAAGATCCACATATACAAAATCTACAGCGGATAGCGGAGAAACAGATGAAAAGTGCACTTCATGCACAATTTCTCGAAAATTGCAGAGCAGAAAACATAATTCCAAAGGGTCTTCAACTCCGTTTAAAACTGAACGTCGGCAACAATTCTAGCGAGCTACAAGATTCCGTAGATCTTCTTTTACGTAAAGTGAGCATAGAAATTTGCGAACGTATACGTGATGACCATCTTCGTAGATCGACAGAATATGGGTGTTTACTCGAGGAAGTTAGAAACGAACTTAAAAAGAAAATGTCAAACGCCGACATGTTTGACTTGGATTGTGAAATTAATAAACAAACAGAAATGAAGCGCGAAAAACTTGCTGCTTTGCACGAACAAAAAATTCGCCACATGGTTAATAAAAAGTGAGAAGAGAATAAATCAAATAAAGTGAACGAAAATACAGATGCAACCTTGCTTAAAACAAAAAACGATGAGCAAGATTCATCGCCACGCAATCGCCGAAACAACGGATGGAAGTCAAAGGGTGCAGTGAATCACAAAGAGGATAAACGCATCAAGATTTCGACAAATACGGCGCAGCGCGTTGCTGATTCCAAGAATACGGAAAACGCAGTATTACATCACATACTGGAAACACAGTCATCGGAACAAAAGGCGATAGTTCAATACCTGACGATAGAGCAACACCGTCAAAAAAACGAGGCAGCCCCGGGTCCAAAGAAAACCTACGCAGAGGCCGTGAGCAACGGGGCACATGTAAATCTACAACTGCGTATTTCAAGTCTTCAAACATCGTTGGACAGCCTAACAAAAACCGTTGCGCAACTAGTAGCAGCAGCGGCTCAAAGGGGAAACGACAGAGACGTTTTGTCCGTGTTTCAGACCGAAAAACATGTAGGAAGACAGAGAAACATGATAAAATTAAGTTGGCCGAAGAAACATTTAAATACAGTAAGCGTTTAAGACTTAAAGAATTTTTCAATGATTTAAATAACCCTGATACCCAGTCTACTATTATTAATAATGATGAAGACTTTCAACGGCCATTCTTCAATAAACGCGAATCTACTTTTACTTCTTTCGCCGCTAGAGACATGTACCTTGACTTTAATATCACAGCTATCACAGAAGAAATATTACAGTCCCCTAGTAAAAAACAACAGTATAGTAATATTACTAAGGAGGAACTAGCTTCACTTTGAAAACTGTCCCAAGATGATAGCATTGTTATCTAGAAAGCCGACAAATCTAACACTTTTGTGATTATGAACAAAATAGATTACAAAAATGAAGTTTTACGTCAACTAAACAATGAAATTCATTATGAAAAACTACCCGGCGACCCATCAGAAAATGTAAAAAAAATGTATCATCAATTGCATTGTAGATATCCAAAAATCACATCCTAGCATTTAAAACGAATTTGATGCGTTACCACTGGATATAAAGTCTCCATTTTTCTACATTTTACCAAACTTGAAAAAAATCTGTTTTCAAAAGAGGATTTACATAGCAATTACAGTTGCCAGCCATGAAGAAACAAGTTCTTAATCAAATAAAGTACTTATAAATATGTTTCACTACTTTCAATAATATATTTGAGTCAAATTGACGTGTCAAAAATTAAGAGGTTCGAAAGATGGTTCGTCAATGATGGGTATTTTTTAATTTAGCCATTAGATTAGCTTTATGGATAGAATTTCAAACTCCTGTGCATTGCCACGAAAAAATACCACTTAGGCACTTTACTTACCGGTAACGACAAACAGGCAAATAACAGCCACTAGTATCGCAATGTACTCCATAATCGCTTTTAAATCCTAATCGATCAGTGATTGTATGGCGCTTAAAAAAATGTGTAAAGGAAAATTTACGACGTCTTCCAACGACCGCAGATGATTTAATAAGTATCCAACAGAGAAGAATTATTTATATAAGCAAACATGGCGGCTGTCTTAACCGGTTTATTCGAGTGACAATAGACCCATACCCTACCACAATAACGTAGTGACGTCACCATCTATGTATAGAATGCGAGTAGGATATAATTCGATCCAGTAGTTACCGGCATAACATTTTCAATTGCACCGCATTGGACCCAGGTAAAGCAGATTAAAGGGGCATTTAGACGGTATTCCCTTGAAATGTAGACGAATGTCTACCGATGAGATTGTTTAGAAATTATTTTTTAGACATACGCCTTCAGAGGTATTCAAATTAATGTCAACAAACATAGCTTAATTGAAATATTAATGTAACACCACAGATTGTTATCGATAGTACACAAAGTCATGCGGTGTATGCGGTTCTCTTGTACACTTCATTCGTAATAATTTTTATACTTTCACTCCCCTTAATGCGCAGCGTGTTCCGAAACATAAAAGGATCTGGGCTGGGTAATTTGCATCGAATTTATTAAGAAGTTTTTTCACAAGAAATGCATAATTGTTGAAATCAAAACAGCTTTATTTTTCCTGAATTCATGTACTCCCTCTTAATTTTCTTAAATAAGCTTATTGAACAGTGTTTTCAAATAAATTAATTATAGAAAAACTGTGTAAAACGTCATATACATTTTGACAATATTTCAAATGTTAAATCAGTCCATGAGTAAACTAGAAATGGAGCGGCAGAGGCCGACGCGTATCTCCACGCCGCATGTTTGACCCAGACGGCGCCCCATGATTGTTAATGGGGCCATGCATAGTTTAGATTTACCGTATTGTCATAAGAGTTCAGTATCAGTTTGAAGTAAATCGGTGTAGAAATGAAGAAGTTAATGTAAAATAACATAAAAAATGAGTGGCAATCTCTCACGCGGCCCACCTCAACCCCCATAACGTTTGACCCAGGGGTCAGATCAAAATTCCAAATAGTGCAGGGTCGCACATATGCTCATAGCTACCATGTGTGTAAGTTTCAAGGTTCTAGTGATAATAGTGTAGGAGGAGATAGTGGCCAAGACGAACGGACGGACGGACGGCGGAGATATCCACAATTTACCCACGCTTTATAAAAAGCGTGGGGATAACAACATGCCCTGTTATACGTCGCTGTTAAGTGCCTTTAAACATTTTGCAAAAAAATAATCGCAGGTAACTTCATCGTGGCTATTTAAAATACATTCTTTTGTTAATCGGCTCACGCAGGCTAATAGCATTATTGACAAAACATTAACGGTCAAAATCTATTACGAAATTGTAATCGCAAATGTAGCACAAGAACGGTATTATTTGTATAACCCTCGGCCCGTTCTGCTAATCACTGGGTGATCAATGTAAACATTTCGCTAGTGTTTTAACAATGGTACAATGTATTTGATTGCATTGCGGATCGGTAGCCATATCAAACAAATATAAACAGTATAACATACTAAAACGTATGCACATGACGAGGATTTATTACTAAACGTCGGTGAATAAATACACTATAACATTGTGTTACCGGCCTTTACAATTATAAATGAAATATATTGTACTTTCAAAAAGATTATGCTTATATATTTACTCGGTGTTTATTAAAACTATGAAATATGAAATAATCATTGTATTTGCAGTTAAAAGGGTCAACCTACGTCTAATCATTTTATTTGCAGTTAAAAGGGTCAACCTACGTCTAAGAAATGGTCTAAGGAAATAAGTTGTCCAATCAGAATTGGAGACGTTCATTTAACAGGAAACTGTGACAGAACTGATAAAACTGATTATTACATAATTTGTTTAATTGCAGATTGCCTTATGCAAAAATTAATAATGTCTTCTATACACCACACATAGCACATCATTTGATAATCAATAACTTTTTCAGACAGCAATACATATTTATTAATCAATTTAAATTATTTCCCATGAAATTATAAAAATATATAATAATAATAATGATAAAATAAATAAAAAAAATAACAATAATAATACCTCATCTCATTTAAAGGGACCTTTTCACATATTTGGGCATGTATTGAAGATTGACATTAAATGCTTTATATTGATAAATGTAAACATTGGATACAAAAAGCTCCAGTAAAAAAAAAATATAATTGAGGAAAGAAAAAAAGTAACCTTCAACTTGACTCGAACCACTGATCCCTGGAGTAAAAGTCTAACGCTTCGACCACTCGGCCATCCGTTTTGTGCTCATACATGAGTGATGTATTTTATATTTTATATAGCAATCCTCGTTGTGTCGAAACACATAACGACAACAACAGAACTCTCCAAATTCAACGCTTAGTAAATTTCAGGTTTTTAAATCGTCAAAAGATGCATTTAATCGATATTTTAGAGCATGATAAATGTTCAGTATTTCTGTTTCCTTACAAATATAAAAAATACAACGAAAATTTGCGAATCTGAAACATTTTTTATTATTTTTTGTCAATTTACCAAAACGTGACCAGGGCCCTGGGAGAAAATAGTTTTTGAAGATTTTATATGGTTTGCCAATTTACTATGTATAAACTATTAGTACCCATATGCTGACTGGAATATCACATGGGGTGAATAAACATTCATCAAACTTTTCCTTTTAAGTGTGTTTTTTTTGTTTTGTAAACTTCCAATAGCATGTGTCACAGCCCCCTGGGTAGCGAATGAAATTCCATGTGTTCAATTCGGATTCCCGACGCAAACTTTGGTGCCAGTAAGAACCGTACATTTATCTGAAATGAAGCATTTTCCGGATAAACATAATAAACCATCGCCGTTTCTGACTACACTGATGTGAATGCGAGTTCTTTGTTTATTGATTGATATGTTGATTTAAGTCATATATCATCAAAATCAAGACTCTGACGAAGGGAAATTACTCGTCTGTGTATATGATAAATAGTATTTTACTGCTTGCGCCCCTTTGTATAATACCAATCATACAATTTAAGGTTTATGTGACGTTATACCCAGTATGACCTACCAGGTAACCAACTCTTTGATCCGATGACACGTCAGAATTTTAGTAATAAAATGAAACGATTTATCTTAAAGAGGGTTGCATTATTGTATGCCATGCCTGAAGTCGGTTTGGTTTCTTCAAATACTACTTGCTTAGAAGCTGTTGTAAACATAAACCTATTTTAGATTTCTTTCTTTCTTTCTTATTTCTTTATTTACTGTACAATTTAAAAAAAAGTACATAAGCGAATCTTCAGAGCACGGGGGGGGGGGGGGGGGAGGGGGATCTTAATCTTAAACACAAACAAAATCAACTAGACAAGCAAGCAGAGCGACTCTGGTCCCTGACCGTCTTTACCTTATATGGTAATCATAACCATATATGTCACAACACAAACATCTATAAATAAACGTGATGAATGATTGTAATATGACCATCTATGGCGAAAGCGTAATCAAATAACGTGCGATGGGTACCGAATGGAGAAACAATAAAAAACATCGTTGGAATAATCTCCCCTTCTGATTGCCCACGAGCTTTCAAACGGTTAAGATCCGGTATTGTATACGTTTGCAGGCTTTTTCCGCTCCATTTTGGGAATACGCCACACTGGAATTTTGGGAATTTCGCGTCGTGTAAACCCCCATTTTGGGAAAAAAATTATTCGCAAAATTGGCTCAATTGGGAAAAAATATCGCATGTAAATAGTGTTTCTTATATTTCAAAGAAGCCGTTAATTGGAAAGTAACGACTATTTTGATAACTTATTGTTAAAATTTTACAAAGTATTATGAACATGTGAGATAAGTGCAGGTTTTTTAATCAGAATTTGGGGAAAAGGCCTGGCCTTTTTTGAGGTGAAAAAAATCTTTCGAAGCGCCGGATTTTGAGGAAAATAAGGAAAGTCTTAAATAATCATTAACATATTTTACAGTTTTTAAAACAAATTCAAGGCAACAGATAATTTAATTATGCAACACTTTCTATTTTCTACACCGGATCAGGTTAACTTATATTTTTTAAGTTAAAAAAAAAAAAAAAAAAATTTTTTGGGGGGGATTTTTTTTTTCATTTGGGAAAAAAACAACCAGATTTGCATTGGGAATGGGGCCGAATTTCGGACCCGTGGCATAGGGCGGAAAAAGCCTGGTTTGTGACATTGTTTTGAGATCAAGAAGTCATTTCGGCGCTTTTATATTTCAGTGTTGTTTTTGAACTTGCAATAGCTATCTTTTAATTGTGATTTGGTGTATTTCGACGTTGTAAAGTGTATAATTCAAAAGTGGCATTCATTTTCGCGACCTAGTCCTAGTAACTCAGTGTGAGTGAACGAAGGATTTGTGTTTACTTTGTGTTCAACTGTGTGTTTTAATACCCATTTTGTGATCTATTAAAAACACGTGCTTCGCGCATTTGAACACTTACAGTGTGTTTTACACTAGTGCAATAATTGACGCTTTTGATGTGTTTATAGTGACTGTGTGATATTTGCATTGATTGAACACTTACCAGTGGATTGCAATTTTGAATGACACTTTATACTAATTATTAAAAAACAGGTGCTTCGCGCATTTGGACACATACAGTGTGTTACACACTAGTGCAATAATTGACACTTTTGACATGTTCATAGTGATAATTGCAATTTTGACACTTATTGATTATTGAAAACTAGTGCTTTTTAACTTGTGTGACCTTTATTTTTATTAAAGCGTGATTGATCTGTTTTGTTTATATTCTTTTTGTGTAGTTAGACACACATAAGACAAGTTTAGTCGTCCTTATTAGTCTTGTTGCAAAAGTATTGTTAAGGTAGTATTTGGATTGTTAAGACTTGTCTTTTTATAATTAGTAGATTTATTACGCAGGCTCTTTTGAACAGGATGCAGCGTTGTGTCAGGAAGCATTTTCCTTTTATTTTTTCAGGTGCCCAAGACAGGAGAAAAGTGAACCTTATTGCTGGGGACTCCAATGTTCATCGGATTAAGGATATTCTTCCTGACGATATAGCTGTCAAATGCCTGCCAATCTCTGGTGAGAATATGTAATGAAAATGGTATAGAACAGTAGTTACAGTTTCAGGTTTGTTTCTATTAATGGTATCACATGTACAGATTTTTCTAAACGTTAAAAAGAAATGATTAATGAAATAAACAAAAGGTTACCGTTTAAACGGTATCCATATGTCAGTTATAAAAGCGTCCTTGACATCGCATTTCCAAACTGAAAGTAATGATTATTTCCAGAAGTTATATTCAGATCATAACCCATTTGCGCAATAACGTCATATTAAAACCAACTGTTCTTGCCGTTGTCGAATCATTGGGTACACGTTTTCTACTTACATGCTGTAGTATTTTATAACAAAGACGAATAAATATTGATCCCACATTTCTTCAATAAGACTACACCTGTGTAAATTTTTTATTGTTTTCTACCTAACAAGATGTACATAAAAACGAGTATCTGTTTATTAAATTAAAAATGAATGCGGATGAATAAATGTCGGGAAAATTTTCTCATGCACGTTGTGCTGAAGCGCGTCGAATGTTCAAGACAATTCGGGGCATGATCATACAACAAATAGCTGGAAAATTTTCCCGAGCACTTTGTGCCGACGTGTGTCAAATATTCAAGACGTCTAGGTCGTACATGGTGTTTTGCTATGTTTATGCTGTTGTGAATAAGGGCCATCTGGCACACATAATACAAATGTAAACGAGTCTTTTTTAACAGCTTTTAATAAGTTTTGCAACATTGTAACGTAATGAACTTAAATGGATTATGTTGATATCAACAGTCGTTTAAATGTTTACTGTTTTTGTAAACATTTTTGAGGAAATTTTTTATTATGCTGATGTGCAATGATTGCGTTTTCTTACTAATTTGCATGGTTATATATTTTATTTAAGCGTGTGGAATATTTTACAGATTGTAGGGAATTGTATTTGCAAACTTTTCATTTTAATCCTGAGGCAAAGCATGCATTTTCCTTGTGTATTCATTCATTGTATATTTGTGATTTATTTACACAGACATTCGCTAACTCTGTTTTCAAAGGTGCCAAATTTTCTTGTGATCATTTTCGCCATGCATTGTTGAGAGACTTGCGAAAGATGGATGTTCAACAGCTGTATCTTCATCTAGGCTCAAATGACATTCTTACGAATGAAGCGGTGTTTTACCGGTACATAAACAATTATAAAAAAAAGCTTTGATATTTAAATTTAATGTAGTTGTTTCCCATATTATAATTTGCAGCCGTTGTTCAGTGTTTTAACGTTTGAAAAATGATTGCTATTTTTTCAGGAAAGAGATGTATACAACGATTGCATCAGGAAAAGTAAGGAGGCAAATGAAGGTCCAGACAGATATGTCCATTTTACGTTCGATTTGAGCGAGAATGTGAGTCTACCTCACTATTCCCGCCAGATAGGACCGCTATATTTCCTCACTCTAAGGAAGGTTCAGATCTTTGGCGTTCGAGTGGACAGTTGAACTTCCTGATTGGCGAGGACCAAACGATTGGCAAAGACGGAAAGACCTCACATGGCCCGGACGCTGTCCTTTCTATGCTTGATTGGGCCCTGCAGAATTACGAGTCTGATGCTTACACTTGTTCCGTTCATGCAGACAATTGTCCCGGTATGTACAGTTTATATAAGAACGTATGTGTGTGCATGTACAACGTGTGCATGTGTTTTTGCGCGCGCAGTTGCCTTGCTGATTTCGCTTGCGCACATGTATTTTTAAAGTGAATTCTTTTAGCAGCTTTTCCACTTATTTCTACATGAATGTTATATACGCAGTGCCAAAATAAAGATTCCACACAGGGCATTTACATTGCAGGGCAGAACAAAAACCGGTACGTTCTGGGTTATTTCATGTGGCGAGTGATGACTGGCCAACATCGCTTGATTGAGTATCACATGCAAGTTCCTGGTATGTATACAAATTATATGACGGAAAAATAATTTGATGTATTGTCGAATAACTTTCTTAAAAGATTTTTTTACCATTTTTCAATTCCCTACCTTAATTATTTTCTGAAGGGGTAATACGCGCCGAAATATTCAAAAACACTTACAATTTTGTTCTATCGCATTTTAATAATTAGACAAATGATTTTTTTTTACATCATTTAGCATTTTATTAAGACATTTTAAATATATCATTATCAGTACAATTATATCAAAACATTTTTGTTTCTGTCAAAGGGCATGCAAGGTGTTTGGTGGATTACGGATTTGCGCATATAAAAAACAGATACCGGAACCACGACTGTGAGACTCTCGAACAACTAACGGCGCTTGTTGACCAGTCGTCTGTTACCAACACGGCAGTCTCGTACCCGACCTGGACATGGCGGCAATGGAAGCCTTTCCTGTAATTGTACTTTAAACCTGTTACAATAATAATGTAAGTACCTGTTACAGACTTGAATGTTCAAATGTTAAGTAAACTTAAACAATTGATGTCGTAACGGTTACTAACCCAGCACTTTTTGTCGACATTTATTCTTTACATTATTTTGTCATGCTATTTGCATAAATTAATGTATTTGTTAGCCCTTTCAGGCAGTACCAGTACTTTAGATTTGACCAAAGAAAGCCGGGTATTGTGACTGCAAAAATCCAACACGACGGAGAAGAGAAGGAATTGCAGATCCTGAAATCCCCGACATGTCGGTTCCAGAATGTGGAGCGTCCACACCCAGTTCCCTCTACTGGATTGAATGCAGACCGCCGGTAATACTTGCGCCGATCCGTGAGCCGGTATGTCCGACCAGCGTCGAAGGATTATTTCTTTGGAAATTGACTCTTGTGACGACGTGCATATTGTTAATGTATTTAATAAACATCATGCAACTGTACGTGCCAGAAACGAATATGACTTACTGTCCTGAATAGTGTGTACTATTATGATACAAATGCCATTTCATTGTTTTCAATTATCTTTGTATCTGATACTTTGCGCATCAATACATTCATACACTATAGCATTGGTTGTTTTATAATATAATTATTATAATAATTATATATAAGCCCTTTAAAGAATTATGCATTAAAGGAACAATGAAAGTAAAACAAAACAAACCCTACAATCTACCCTCGACGTCAAGTAGAAATCGCAAATTTAAGAGTTTTTTATAGGTAGCTCTAAATTTGGCTTTGTCGTAAAATGAAGGATAACGATTTATAAAATAATGTTTTCTTTAAACGTTGCATCAAATTGATACATTAATTTATAATTATGTCGGTAAGATTTTTCAAATTATGACTGGTTTCGGATCAAAATAAGCCACAAGCCGTCTAAAATCGCGACACGTCACGCTTTTCTTATCGCCGACATTCTATCGTTGCGAGGAAACAACATGTAGTTACGAATAATGAAAATATAAAATATACTTATTTTGATCATATTGTTGTAAGTTTTTACCGTTTAAGTGATTAAAAAGTAATTATAAATATTGAAAGAAATGTGATACAAGAAATTCTAACACGGCACGCGACTTGTTTTCTATAGACAAAGAAGGAAATCAAGTGTGGGTTATTCTGCAATAACTTATGGGCGGAGCTTAATGTTTCGAAAAATGTTCCGAATAAATAAAGAAAATATTGCAGTAAAATGCACGTGCTAAAACCCGCTTTAAAAGAAATGTAATAAATGTAGCATGTATATAAATGTAATGAAACAACAAATTGTTTATTTGGTGATAAGTGGCATAACCACACCTACAATGAATGTTATTGGCTAGGAAGCGTAATTCAGAAAACATTTATAGCATGTCAGCTTTTCAGTAGCATCTATAAACGTGACGTCATTAAGTTTCTACGATTGTTGTTTTCAATGAAAGTGACGTCATTTGCAAAATATTTATGAATGAAAACGACGTCATATGTTTGTACAATTCAATGACGTCACTAAATAGTGAACTTTGTACTAAGAAGGGCGGCGTATTGAAAAATATAGTTCACGTCCTAAAGCTTGAAACAAATCAATGAGAATCGTGTTAGAATCGAAATAATATTTTTCTATGATGGTTTGTTGTCGAATAACCCACAGTAAGTTGTATAGATGCGTGTTATCAAATCACTCGTGCTTCGCACTCGTGATTTAATTCCTACGCATCTATACTCCTTACTGTGGGTTATTCGACAACAAACCATGATTGAAAAATATTATTTCTTAAATAACACGACGTCATAAATATAACGTCATAACGTAAGCGAATAAAAAACCGGATTCTGTGACGTCATTAAATACCCATTATTCCGCCGTTTTGCATCGGATACTTAAAACAAACATACCGTTATGCTCAGAAAGGTCTGCACTTTAAGAAACTATAAAAATCTAAAATTCGAAAATTGTGTCATTAAGCCCGGTTTTCTCACGACGCTCCTCATATATGAATGAATAAATGCATGAACGAACGAACGAATGAATGATCGAACGAACGAACAAACGAAAAAAAGAATTAAACAAAGACCAAAATCAAAAAAGAACGAAATAACAAAAGAACAAACAAACGAACAAACAAACGAACGATCCAAGGAACGAACCAAAGAACGAACGAACCAACCAACCAACAAACAATAAACAAACGCACGAACGCACAAACGAACAAACAAACGGATGGACGAACTGACGGACGGATGGAAGGATAAATGAATGAATTAATTAATAAATAGATGGGTAATTTATTAAAAAAAAATAATTAAATAAAATTACGTTCATACTTTTTGTTTGTTATTATTTTTTCTATTGCATACTTAAATATAATTTAACTACATGTATCAACAAATGCATAGTGTTTTTCAATATATTGAATCTATTGTACATTTCACAGGTATTACAAATAAACCACGAGGTAACAAGATAGATTCACTTTAGCATTTATTATATTCAATCTTAAAATGTTCTAAATTCCTTGAATAAAATAAATATTTGCATTCCATATTTAACATTTTTTTTAAAGTTCAAGACCTAAAAGGGCGTTTTTCTTCATTATTTTCAATAAATAATCGAGAGATCGAGATACCGTGACCTAATCCCTTTTCCTTCGTTATCTATAAATAAACTATTTATTTATAGATCTTTGATCCAGGTTATCTACAGGCTAACCCCATACCAAATGGTATGATGGTAATACCATTGCCTGTCCGTACAGGCTAACTCCGTTAACCTAAGGCCTGTTGAACAGACTAACTCGAGTCGTATCGGGTGTTGCATATTCGGTATGCACGTTCTTTTCCGGTTCGAAATATGTATAAAACGTCATACTTTTATTGCTATAGCCTATAATCATTTACATTTTCGTGAACCTATCTAACGCTGAGACGAGCGTCATTACGACGTAATTTTGACGTCATGTCGTTCGGAGTTTATTTAAAAAATAATCGACGGGTTACCGTTGGTTATTGTGGTAATAACCAACGGTATGGAGTTCCGATGCGTAGGAATTAAACCACGAGGACGTAGCCCGAGTGGTTTGATAACAAGCATCGGAACGACATACCGTTGGTTATTTCGATTCTAACACGATTTCATCAATAAGTTATCCGCGATTTAAAGGTTTTATTTAATGCTTTCCGGTGGTTTATAGAGAAATATCAGTGAATTAAAACTGATAATTTCACTGTTTCAAACAGTGAAAATTATCAGTGAGAATTATCGATAATTTTCATTGTTTACTGTGAAATGACGTCATTTTTTTGACGAAATGACGTCATTATCCCAGCAAAATTCGTTAGTTAAACTCTTGAACAATGTATATAAACTGTGAAAAATGCATTAAATAAAAAGAAAATTTGTTGGATTCGGTGGATTATCGACTTTAATTCACTCGTGATCATAGAAAACATATATTTTCACTCGTGGCTGCGCCACTCGTGAAAATATTATTTTCTATGATCACTCGTGAATTAAAATCGATAATCCACCGGATCCAACAAATATCCTCTATATAAATGAGAATTATATTAACCGAACGTCTTTTCCGCGAAAACGTGACGTCACCACAACAATGACAATCAAATGACGTCGTCTTCATTCATAAACAGTGCGCGGACAATCAAAGTGACGTCATACTTATCTTCGTTGGTATATCGGGGTAATAACCCACGGTATTTTTCCTTCTTTGTATATAGAAAACAAGCTACGTGCCGTGGTAGAATTTCTATTTCACTACGGATATCTTTTATATTTGCAATGTCCGTAAGGATTGATTGATAATTTCAATGTTTTTCTTTTTGATACCGATGACGTTTACAGTATGTGTTACTGTTTGGTTATGCCATATAGATCTATATAGGATCTGGCACGAGTTGTCATATCATACCATATTTTATTAAACGAGTTCAGGAATTGTGTTAGTAAGCGAGCCTTTGGCGAGCTTACTAACGAATTTCCTGGACGAGTTTAATAAAATATGGTATGATATGACAACGAGTCTCAGATCTTTTTTATCACATGCTTTTAAATGAGCAAATTAAATAAATATTAACGCATACGTAATGATAAATCCCGAATGTTGTTTGCATTTCGTGACGTCATTTTACGTTGCAACGTCATTTCAGCAAAATAACAAAATGCGATTGATCAATAAACGAAAACTAAGCCAATGAAAACGCTTAAAAATGTTGTATTACACATGTGTAATAAAAAAAATATGTAATGGTTGTATTACATGGGAGACAGGGTATAGCATGTGATAAATTGTGATATTAATTTATGATTTTCTTCACAAAATTGAATGCCGTTAATTTATTTCAATTTAAATAATCGCATACTCATTCTATCTTTTTGTGATACAAACAAACGTGCAGAATACATAATATATTTACCATAACTGGTTAGATGAAACACTTTAGCAACAATACAAATGCCACATGCTGTCTAACACGGAAAGCCTTTGCGACCCCGAGCTGACAATATAGACCGCACGTTGTCACGCAAGTAGTCGCGCCGTGCTGCAGATAATCCCGCGGCAAGTATCGGCACCGGGCGGTGTACATAGAGCGAACACGTTCGTTCTTCAGGAAACAAAAGTCTTCACCATGACTACGCCTGGGGTTGCAGACGACCTTTGGAAGTACAAATATTTCCTGTAGCGATGTACACATTCTATTTGCGGTAGTTTGTCAAAATGAAATAAGTGTAAATAAATATTTGCGTACAATTCACTTTTTTATTATTTCATAGCTGCTACATACCGGATGCCAGATAGCGCATTGAAGTGTTCGTATTAAAGATCGACTTCCAGTTACACCAGGGCCTTTATTCACCAAACAATTCTTAGACTTAAGTCTAAGAATAAAGAAAATTCTTTAAATTAGAATATTCAAGATTTTCTTTAATTTTGAGTCAAACTCTGCAGTAAACATCTTTTTCTATATTATTCTTCATATAGAACATTTTGTTAATGACATAATCACCAGTGGAGGCCTGTATATATTCAAACACTGAACACATTTTTCTTGGTTCTAAGTCTATTTTTTATTCTTAAGTCTAAGAATCGGTTGGTGAATATGGCACCAGCTCCACGCAGTCTAAGTAAACGTTTCTTTCATGTAAATATATAAAGATAGATTAATTATCAATACCAATTACCGCTTTGGTTTTCATTTTCACTGGCATTTTAACTAAACATACACAATATGGGAATATTACATTACATTATTACTTAGATTTACACATATTAGACAGTGAATCATGGTTTAAAAAATCAAAAATAATCAAGTAATCAAGTAAGTGTCTGAAATATTCAACAAAAGTGTCTTTCATTCAATGATTCAGTGCAAAAAACAATACGTGACGTGGTTCAATAATCAATAGGAGGCTCTAATAAATGACATTACACAGTTTATTCAGTGACGATTTAAAAAACAACATCAACATTACATAAAATAAATGTATGAACTATAAAGTAATTAAGGTTCTTACCTTAAGTTTGGCATCCATTCCTTAAGTTCTTAAAGGAACCGTCAACCAGATTGACGAAAAAAGAAAGTTCTAAAATACCGTATTTTTTTACAATTATAATATTAGTTTATATTGATTAAAATATCACGACTGGTATATTACATTACTTGAAAAAAGTTGTAAAGTTTTCAGAATTTCAGTATATTCGGTACGGAATACAGATAGTGCCATCGCGGTTACACATTAAACTCCAGAGGGCGACAATGCGATAGTACGATGACGACAGTGCGACAATACGATGACGACAGTGCGACAATACGATGGCGACAATGCGATAGTACGATGGCGACAATGCAACAACGCGATAGTACGATGACGACAATGCGACAATACGATGGCGACAGTGCGATAGTACGATGGCGACAATGCGATAATCATATCTTACTCTCGCTATCGTATCACTCAGACTGGGTGCATCATACTCGGACTGGGTGCATCATACTTCGACTGGGTGCATCATACTTGGACTGGTTGCATCATATTCGGACTGGTTGCATCATACTCAGACTGGGTGCATCATACTCAGACTGGGTGCATCATACCCAGACTGGGTGCATCATACTCAGACTTGGTGCATCGTACTCAGACTTGGTGCATCATACCCAGACTGGGTGCATAATGCTAGGACTCGGTGCATCATACTAGGATTGGGTGCCTCATACTCGGACTCGGTGCATCATACTTGGACTGGGTGCATCATACTCGGACTGGATGCCTCATACTCGGACTGGGTGCCTCATACTCAGACTTGGTGCATCATGCTCAGACTGGGTGCCTCATACTTGGACTAGGTGCATCATACTTGGACTAGGTGCATCATACTTGGACTGGGTGCATCATTCTCGGACTGGGTGCATCACACTCAGACTGGGTTCATCAAATTTGAACGGGTTGCATTAAATAATTTAACTATATAAATGAAGACGTGTTACTATTGATATTATTTTAATCGATTTTTTTCTAGTTGTTTCAGCTGCTCCACCCACATCTGCTGAAGATTAAATTTTGAGATAGACTCACAATTTTGTTTTGACTCGCGTCATTGAAATCTTCAACAGTAGCTAATGAATGCATTACATCATGCAAACGTGAGGAACAAGAAGTATGAAACTATTTTATCAAACAAGTTTTCTTATATTTACACAAATAAGCGGCGAAAAAGAAAACAAAAGTATTAAAAAAAAACAACACAAAACCACACATGATAAAAAGGTAATTATCTTATAACATTCATAATCGTTGATTCTTTCTTTCGCAAACTATGTGGCTTTAGCTTCAAAGCTTTGCTAAAAAAGACATGAAATACATGTAACATGTATTTTAGGTCTTTTTATACGTGATGTATACGATGATCTATGCGTATGAGTACTTTTTTGAAGAATTTATTAGCAAATGAATACAATTAACATATAAATGATAATTAGATTTTAGAAAACTTTTACCCTTTAAAACCTTAGTCGGTAAAATAATGGTAAATAGAACAATTCCGGCGAAAATCTCACATACAGGCTTTAAAATTCACGAAGGCTTGAAAATCGCTAGCGCCAACTCGGATCTGTCTCGGATTTACTTTCGCTCAAATGACCCACGTCGTTGTTTATGCTAACGGGCAAAAAGAAAGGTTCCTCGCAATAAACTGAGATATGTGGTGACTCTTTGGTTTTATGAGCTTTTAGAATAACAACAAATATGTATCTTTATTTTTTAAATATATATTTTGGAAACAGACAATATTGTTTGAATGTCAAGAACATTAAAGGGTAAATATACTCAAACAACATATTCATAACACATATACACCTAATATATCAATGTACATGTACATGACAAAATACTCGTCAATCATGTGCAAATTGTTTTCTTTTATGAAAACATTCTTCTGACATAAAAGCATCAACATCTACATTTGTGTTAGACTTACGTGTATGCTAATGATTTAAAAAAGTTTCTGAAGTCTGAGTCTAATACAGTCAAGTCATATATAAACTTCTAAGATAGATATTGACTTTATTTCGGTGCGAAAATTCGCACATTTTACATTTTAACTGCCTCTTTATGACGTCATTTCATGTAAAGTTGATTGCTCCTTTCAGTTTGGTAGCTTCATTATGCCGTTATTTCATCACGTAATAAACGCTCAATTCTGTTAAACGGCAGTACAAAAATGTCATTTTCTTTACAAGACAAACGCTACCTTCAGTTCACCGTTCTCATTCTGAGATCACTTCCAAACGCGATAAATGCTCCTTTCTTTTATCGACCTCATTACAACGTCATTTCCTCATTTCCGGTGGATGGACGCTCCTTTCAGTTTACATTTTCATTCTGACGTCATTTCCTTGAAGTTAAAGGTTCCCTTCAGGAGCCTGCAGGCAGGCAGCTGGGCTGCATCAGATGGTATTGTATATGGGCCTTCGTCCCCCATGTACACGGAACTGAACTCACGGTTAGGGATCATAAATGTTTAACTTTATATGATCCTCGTCCTGCGAAAACGGGACTTAAAGCATGTGCGCAAAGTGTCGTTCCTGATTAGCCTGTGCAGCCGTCATTTTCCGTTTGAATGAGGTCTCTTGTGAGTGCACACGCTTATCGGGACAACACTTGTCGCACATGCATAAAGATACGTTTTCACAGAACGCGGCTCAATTTGATTGTCAACCTACTTTTTGTGACACAGAGCTGCATAAGGCATGGCTCAAAGTGCGTATATTGTTCTTGATATTAAAAAGGTAAATGAACAAGTGAAATAACTGTAAATAAGAGCTACCAACTTGTTTGTTTCATGTAACATGATCAAGAAAGTAATAGCATAGATTGGATAAAATTGCAAATACCGGGGTAGCTTGCTTGAATGTTTTTCGTGGGAAGCAAATACCCTCTACGACAGAACTGGGATTATTTGTTTGAATTGTTATAATAAATGCATACTTTAAATTTGCGGCTGTCAAAATAAATAAAAAATCTAGCTGAAATTAAAGCAAAATAAGACATTAAAATAGATGATTGATAGTTACCAAAAGGAAACTGGAAAATAAAATAAAGTGCATATAATTTTGGATGAAGGATACGGAAGCCTGAGTACCCAGACTGACGCCGGAGTGAGGTCAATCTCCTCCCCGACCCCTGGGTGGAAGGTGGGGCAAGGATGGGGTGCAGGTTGCACCAGGGGATTCACGCTGACCTGTAAGGGACCATCCGGGGTCACAATGTAGATACGCATCATCTGGGCCATATACCCCTTGGATGACCTGGGATACACAAAGGGATGCATGATTTTTAAATTAAACTTTACTATTTCTTTTATACCTAATAATAAAATATGACATTTCTGCAGTGAAACAATAGCATTGAAAATAAACAAGTTGTTATGTTCACCAGTGAAAATAACACATTTTCGAAACTACTTTTTCTTTTTAAAGATTATCATATCAAGATTTATTTTATTAAGATGTATTTTTATGATCATAAGTGAATTAAAATCGATATTCCATCGAATCCAACAAATTTTCTTTTTATTTTATGTTTTTTTTTACCATTTATTTACATTCTAATAGAGTTTAACTGGATAATATCGCTGAATTTATGAAGTCATTTTGTGTATTGAAATGTATTGAGGCACGCCACTGGAGATAGGGTAACTTTTCTGCGAAAGGGAAGCAGCTGTTAATTATTTTCTTGAAAAAAGGGCATAAAAGAAGCACAAAATTTGCTCATGTTAGGGTAAGATTGTTTGTTATTTCACTCGTGATCATAGAAAAATAAAATTTTCTATGATCACTCGTGAAATAACAAACGATCTTACACTGACATGAACAAATATCTTCTATTTCTTTATTTTTTTTTGTAAATTGCCAGTGTTAAATTGTTTATATTGATATTAGAGCCTAATTCTGGCAAAACTGGGCTAAATGCATGTGCATATTGTCCAAATTGGACTGCACAGGCTAATCTGGGGAAACACTTTAGGCACATGCAATAAACCCTGTTTGTTCAGAGCAAGACTAAAATTATGTACTCACCTGCAGTGCAGACACGGGCAGTAGAGGGGCATGTCCAGGTACTCACCTGCAGGCAGACACGGGCAGAAGAGGGGCATGTCCATGTACTCACCTGCAGTGCAGACACGGGCAGTAGAGGGGCATGTCCAGGTACTCACCTGCAGTGCAGACACGGGCAGTAGAGGGGCATGTCCAGGTACTCACCTGCAGTGCAGACACGGGCAGTAGAGGGGCATGTCCAGGTACTCACCTGCAGTGCAGACACGGGCAGTAGAGGGGCATGTCCAGGTACTCATCTGCAGTGCAGACACGGGCAGTAGAGGGGCATGTCCAGGTACTCACCTGCAGTGCAGACACGGGCAGTAGAGGGGCATGTCAAGGTACTCACCTGCAGTGCAGACACAGGCAGTAGAGGGGCATGTCCAGGTACCCACCTGCAGTGCAGACACGGGCAGTAGAGGGGCATGTCCAGGTACTCACCTGCAGTGCAGACACGGGCAGTAGAGGGGCATGTCCAGGTACTCATCTTCAGTGCAGACACTGGCAGTAGAGGGGCATGTCCAGGTACTCACCTGCAGTGCAGACACGGGCAGTAGAGGGGCATGTCCAGGTACTCACCTCCAGTGCAGACACTGGCAGTGGAGGGGCATGTCCAGGTACTCACCTGCAGTGCAGACACGGGCAGTAGAGGGGCATGTCCAGGTGTACTCACCTGCAGTGCAGACACGGGCAGTAGAGGGGCATGTCAAGGTGAATTCACTTGCAGTGCAGACATGGGCAGTAGAGGGGCATGTCCAGGTGTACTCACCTGCAGCGCAGACATGGGCAGTACAGGGGCATGTCCAGGTGTACTCACCTGCAGTGCAGACACGGGCAGTAGAGGGGCATGTCCAGGTTGACCAGCTTGTTGGCGTTGTCCTGGAAACGGATTAAAACGGCTACATACTTTCATGCACATTTTTAGTGAAAATAATTGAAGTTATCCAATCAACACAGTTTTACTATTTTTTATGTAAAATATATTTTCCTAACCAAAAGTTATTGTGTGCGACAAAAATGATTTGTTGTTTGAATATAGATATCTCTGTCTAAATAACGGTCATTGTGTGGAAACTGATTTGTTGATACAACCAGCTAAAAGTACGATCCCATGCTAGATCTCTG
Source organism: Dreissena polymorpha (assembly GCF_020536995.1). Classification (NCBI taxonomy): domain Eukaryota; kingdom Metazoa; phylum Mollusca; class Bivalvia; order Myida; family Dreissenidae; genus Dreissena; species Dreissena polymorpha. The sequence continues at coordinate 24,554,063 of NC_068359.1, read as the reverse complement.
TGCAAGCTTTAAGACAGGTAAATGCCCAGAGTCCTCTGTAGATACCTTTAAATGTTTATATATTTGTGCCTCTCACTCTAGTAAAAGGGGGTTTAAATGCATTTGCGTAAATTGTCATCCCAGATTAGCCTGTGCAGTCCACACAGGCTATTCAGTGACAACACTTTCAGCCTAAACTGGATTTTTGCAAAGATGAGACTCTCTGTAAACTAAAAATACCATAAAAGCGGAAAGTGTTGTCCCTGATTAAACTGTGCAGACTGCACAGGCTAATCTGCGACGACACTTTAGGCACATGCATTTATACTCTCACACTGCGCTTACAGCTACATCCAAGAGTTTACTGAGGAATGTGAGGGTTAATGGGAAGGAAAAAGTATCTTATACACAAGTATGTCTTGGTGATGACATATTTGTTCTTTTGGGAGCATTATTAAGTAACAAAAGAAAAACACTGTTTTGTTGGTTTAAGTTTCTTTCTTTTAGGGGCTGGATAAATATTGGCTTATTTTTACAGAGCCAATGTTCACTAACCCATTGTTAGATTTAGGAATAAGGAAAGACTTAGACCAAAGAAAACATTCTTCACAGGGTGCATATATACAGGCTACAAATTGTGCTTACACCATTAAAAACAAATGTTGCAATTATAGGTTTTTAATGAAGTGCTAGACTTCACTTGTAATTATTCCTTAAATGTAAGTTTTAAGAATTTTTTTCACTTTTCAGACTTAAGTGTAAGCATGTGTTGGTGACTACGAGCCCAGTCTCCCTAACCTTGACACTGCTGGTGCTGGAGACCTTGATGACCTTCTCTGGACCACTGCAGCAAAACCTGTGACCCCTTGGGCACTCATACTCCTCTCCCAGGTACACGCGCAGGCTAACCTCCACTAATTCTGAAAATCACAGATTTGTTTGATACGGTTTAGACACATCCATTTTACCGCGTGTACACATGACGGATAACCTCCACTAATTCTGCAAATCAGAGAATTGGTCAATCAATTTTTACATATAACCTTTTCACCAAGATCCTCATGAAGGATAATCTCCACTAATTCTCAAAATCAGAGAAATGGTCAATACCATTTGGACATACACAACTGTTTTCACCAGGTACACATGCAGGATACCCACGACTTATTCTCAAAATCAGACATGAATTGGATCACATACGACTCATTCTTGCAAATCTGCTATAGTGTAGTCCCAGATTAGCTTTTGCCATCACAGAAGGCTTATCAGGGAAGTAACCTTCGCCCTTAAGCGGATTCTTGGTTAGAAGAGACTACCTTTAAATGAAAAATTCCATAGAAGAGTAAAGTGTGGATCCTACTTAGCCAGTGAAGACTGTACACGCATCCATTAACCCTTTGCATGCTGGGAAATTTGTCGTCTGCTAAATTGTCGTCTGCTCAATTTCCAAATTAGCATTTTCTTTGATTTTTTTTCAAATAATATTATCAGAATAGCAAACAGTTTGGATCCTGATGAGACGCCATGTTCTGTGGCGTCTCATCTGGATCCAAACTGTTTGCAAAGGCCTTCAAAATTCGGTTCCTGCACTGAAAGGGTTAAGCACAGTGTTCCCAGAATGTGGCTCGTATTGATAAGCACAAAAGTTCTGTTGCACTTTTTCACACCTTTTGAATAACAAGTCTGGCAAGCAATGTTAATCAAAACATTGAAGAAGTGAGTTAAAGAGAAAACTTTAATCCAAGACAGCCTGCTTTAGTCTGCCTTTTTCAACTTTATGAAAAATTATCATCCAACCCCACAAACTCCTTTAGAATATAAAGCATGAGAAGTCTCATTGATGTCAAATAAAATTTTTATAATAAGTTCAAAGGAAAATACATGTTAACAGACTTTAAAAAGGGCAACCAACAGACCAACATTCTTGATGACTCAAGTGCTCCCACATCAAACGTTTTTTCTGGGCGTACAATTAGCTTAAAATATTAACAGGCAAATTATATTCAAATGAGGTTATTAATTTAAAACAGCTATATTGTTTTTCACCTTTTCCTCTGGAGGATTTCTTTTGCTTTCCTTTCTTTACTGCAGTTTCCCCTACTGAGGGCCATTTGTCTCTCTTGCTGCTACTTTCCCCTACAGTGGGCCATTTATCCCTCTCTGCCTGCACAGTGACATCCCAGGGCAGGAGGAAGTTGCTTCCAGGCAAAAAGCCTGGCATTTCAAGTCCTGTAATGAATTGCAGTATCCATCCTGATAAGTCTGTGACACATAACAAATATGAGCCTGGTTGGAAAAACTGGGCTAAATGCATGCATGTAGAGTGTCGTCCCGGATTGGCCTGTGCTATCTGCCCAGGCCAATCAGGGAGGAAATTTGTTGGCTTAAACGGATTTTCCTTTACCCGGTAAAAGAGACTTCCTTTAAATGTCAAATTCCATGAACGCCGAAAGTGTTGTTTCTGATTAGCCTAATGGTAGTGCACATGGTAATCTGGGATGACACTTTGAAACATAAGCTTTTAGTCCAGTCTACCAAGAACAAGGCAAATGTTAAGTCTTCACAGTATGCTCAGTTGGGAGTGTTCTGGACTACATATCCTATAAGAAGGTCTTCTCAGTATGATCAACTGTGAACACATGGGGGCAGAAGTTACTGATATCATTAATATCGAAGTAAGGGAAAACTTGTTCTTTTCAATTATACATATTATATACATATTATATAGATGTGTTTTATTATTATTTAATGCTTTCCGGTGGTTTATAGAGAAACAATATATTTTTTTATTTTTTTTGTTGCCATAGCAACCAGAATTCTTGACGTAGGAACAATATGAAATCACGTGCATACTCTCCATATTGCCATCTATCCACGTTTCAAGTTTCATGAAAAAATACGTAGAACTTTAAATTAAATTTAAAGTTATCGCAGGATCTAGAAAAGTGTGACGGACAGACAGACTGAGCGCAAACCAAAAGTCCCCTTTCACCGGTAGGGGACAATAACAGTGAAATAAAACTGATATTGCACTGTTTCAAACAGTGAAAAATAACAGTGAAAAAAAATGATAATTTTCACTGTTTTACTGTGAAATGACGTCATTTTTTCGACAAAATCACATCATTATTCCAGCGAAATTCTCCAGTAACACTCTTTTACAGTGTATAAAACGGTGAAAAAAAAGCATAAAATAAAAAGAAAATTTGTTGGATTTGATGAAATATTAATTTTAATTCACAATGATCATAAAAAATATATTTTTTCACTCGTGGCTGCGCCAGTCAATATTCCACCGAATCCAACAAATATCCTCTATATATTACATTTGCTTCATATTAGCATATTATCAAAAAAATGTTTTAAAATCTAAAAAGCACAAACTCCATGTATCTTAGTTATTGAAAAAACTTACATCCCCCTTTACAAGGTTGACAAAAACTTTTCAATTGTACCCACATTACGCAAGGAGTGACAGGGGACAGTGCCCTGAATTTTACCTATTATCTCAACAGTTTCCCACCTTTCGTGGTTGTATATAACTGACTCTCTCAGGTTCAAATTTCACCCATGATCCCAACAGTTTACCACCTCATTATTTTTTCACCATTTTGAGAATGGGGCATGCTGTCAATTGGATTGGAAAAAATCACGCTGTTTGCCCAAAAATCTGGGTTGGGTGTATTTAATTGTTACTAATAAATACTTTGAAATTGGGAATAGGAGTTTTCTATTAAATTCTAAATTCTATTAACAAATGTTCCACCAATAAAGCTGCATAGGATAATTAACTATATGTTTCATTTTATGAAAAAAACAACATCTTTTCAAACCTGCAATAAAAATTTTTAGGCAGTTATTTGGGATGAAATTTACACCTTAAGGTTGGGAATGGGGCCGAATTGCCGCCCCAAATTTGACAACACTGCACCTTGATTATGGTTGTAGATACTGGATTTTCCAAGACACACGAGGGACCAGGATGGGAACTTGGGCAGCAGCCCTGCGGGAGAGTCCGTGTGAATCATGCCCGGCAGGTACTCCGTTGTCGAGTGTTGGCGGGCTGGACTCAGGCATTCTAAAATATGTCACAATATATATGAGCCGCGCCCTGTAAAGAAGGGGTTTAAAGCATGTGCGTAAAGTGTCATCACAGAGTGTACGGACTGCACAGGCTAATTTGGGACGACACTTTACGCATATGCATTAAACCCCCTTTTCACAGAAATATACCCATATATATTCAAAAATGTGACACAAGTCTACCATCTATTGCACATCCTCTGTTATTGTGACAAAATAACACCCATGGGATTTATAATTATACCAACTATTCTGCATACTAAAGAATTCAAAATTATAAGTATAAGTAGGTAGGTATAATTATTGACTAACCAAGAACAAAGTGAGTAAACATTCAATAGGACTAAATTTCCACTTGCTACAATCAACATAGTTAAGAATATAAATGTGGCAGATATCTCAGATTTCAATCATTGTAAACCATTTGTACATGCATCCACTTTTTATTGTGTTCATCAAACTTTATATTGGTTTCATTTGCATATAAACTCATTATATTTCATTATATTTCTGATTGCAAATTACAGAAAACAAAAATTGAAAACAAGCTATGTGTTTGTGAAACACTATGTCCCCATATATTTGACCTTTGACCTTGAAGGATGACCTTGACCTCTCACCACTCAAAATGTGCAGCTCCATGAGATACACATGAATGCCAAATATCAAGCTGCTATGTTCAATATTGCAAGTGTACATGAAATGAGCGATTTTGACCCATATCTTTGACCTTGAAGGATGACCTTGACCTTTCACCACTCAAAATGTGCAACTCCATGAGATACACATGCGTACCAAATATGAAATTTCTATCTTCAATATTGAAAAATGTGTTTGTCAGAAACACTATGTCCCCTTCTGCGCCGCTTTGAATTTATTTTTTTTACCATTGACCTTAAAGGATGACCTTGACCTTTCACCACTAAAAATGTGCGGCTCCATGAGATACACATGCATGCCAAATATCAAGTTGGTATCTTCAATATTGCCAAGTATTCATTAAATTAGCGATTTTGGCCACATATACTTGACCTCTGACCTTGAAGGATGACCGTGACCTTTCACCACTCAAATGTGCGGCTCCATGAGATACACATGCATGCCAAATATCAAGTTGGTATCTTCAATATTGCCAAAGTATTCATAAAATGAGCGATTTTGGCCACATATATTTGACCTCTGACCTTGAAGGATGACCTTGACCTTTCACCACTCAAAATGTGCGGCTCCATGAGATACATGTACACATGCATGTTAAATATTAAGTTGCTATCTTCAAAATGGCAAAAGTATTCATAAAATGAGCGATTTTGGCCACATATATTTGACCTCTGACCTTGAAGGATGACCTTGACCTTTCACCACTCAAAATGTGCAGCTCCATGAGATACACATGCATGCCAAATATCAAATTGCTATCTTGAATATTAAAAAAAGTTATTGCAAATGTTAACGTTGGAGCAAACAGACCAACAGACCAACGTACAGACCAACAGACAGGGCAAAAACAATATGTCCCCCACTATAGTGGGTGGGGGACATAAAAATTAACAACCCAAAGTGCATTTATCAAACCCATCCTTACCTGGTGACGCTGGTGACTGGACGTCCGTGTGATCTGGAGGATTGGATACTGAGTCTTGGTCAGGCAGAGGACTGCAGTTACTATGGTTATTAGCCACAAACAGGTCAGAACTGCCCGGCTGACCTTAAAGAATAATGGTTAAAATGAGGTCACTGGGTTCTGGAAAAAAAATTGGCTTAAAGGGACTGTCAACCACCACGACAAAGAAAAGAAAAGTTGTAAAATACCGTATTTTTTTACAATCATTTGTTTATATTGATTAAAATATCACGACTGGTATATTACATTACTTGAAAAAAGTTGTTAAGTTTTCATATTTTCAGTATATTCGGTAATAAATTTTACTGGGTATGTCTACCAGGTAACTACCAGTTAACTATAAATTACGCCAGTAGATTGATCATCATCGTCACGTGGGAATGCAATTTGTGCATGCATAGTGAATTGTATATATTTCAATTTATTATAATAAATCAATCAAGCAATTTCTCACTTTAGGGTATACTAACTCAATATGATAGGGTATACTAACTCAAGCTGAGCGCCAGACTAAGGGTGGCCATGCCCTGGGTAGCTGCAGTTAGGTCAGTCTTGATGGCCTCAAGGTCGCCACTCCGTATTGGTGCTCTGACCTTTGTAAGGACAAAACAGAACAGAACAATTGGTTATTCATCCCAGGTAAACATCAATATAACAATGGGGAACTTAAAATGTTCATAGTACAAAATACGTAATTTTGTTTCCATTTCAAGCGTGGTACAGTTTAGTATATAGGTAAGTCATTTAAGCAGTGTGAATCACTGTAATAGTTGGATTGAATTTTTGGTGTGAATTCAGTACAGTAATGATGAATATTAACATAGGTCTACAAAATGAACATTCATGCTACTATAATAACAAGGGCTGTTTGTAAAACATGCATGCCCCCCATATATGCTGTCCGTTGTAGTGGCAGACATTGTGTGAATACGTTTTTTGTCACTGTGACCTTGACCTTTGATATAGTGACCTAAAAATCAATACGGGTCATCTGCGAGTCATGATCAATGTACCTATGAAGTGTCATGATCCTAGGCAAAAGGGTTCTTGAGTTATCATCCGGAAACAATTTTACTGTTTTGGGTCACCATGACCTTGACCTTTGACCTAGTGACCTGAAAATCAATATGGGTTATCTGCCAGTCATGATCAATGTACCTATGAAGTTTCATGATCCTAGGCGCAAGCGTTCTAGAGTTATCATCCGGAAACCATTTAACTATTTCAGGTCACAGTGACCTTGAACTTTGACCTAGTGACCTCAAAATCAATAGGGGTCATCTGCAAGTCATGATCAATCTACCCATGAAGTTTCATGATCCTAGGCATATGTGTTCTTGAGTTATCATCCAGAAACCATTTTACTATTTCCGGTCACTGTGACCTTGACCTTTGACCTACTGACCTCAAAATCAAAAGGGGTCATCTGCAAGCATGATCTAATTACCTATGAAGTTTCATGATCCTAGGCGTATGCGTTCTTGAGTAATTATCCGGAAACCATTTTACTATTTCGGGTCACCATGACCTTTGACCTAGTGACCTCAAAATCAATAGGGGTCATCTGCAAGTCATGATCAATCTACCTATTGAGTTTCATGATCCTAGGCATATGCGTTCTTGAGTTATCATCCGGAAACCATTTTACTATTTCTGGTCACCATGACCTTGACCTTTTACCTAGTGACCTCAAAATCAATAGGGGTCATCTGCGAGTCATGATCTATCTACCTATGAAGTTTCATGATCCTAGGCCTAAGCGTTCTTGAGTTATCATTCAGAAACCACCTGGTGGACAGACCGACAGACCGACATGTGCAAAGCAGTATACCCCCTCTTCTTCGAAGGGGGGCATAATAATCATAATAATTATAATAATAACTAGAAAAAATGGCGCAGCAGTGGACGACACATATCCCAACACCGCATGTTTGACCCAGGGGGCGCCCAAGGGTATGTAATGGGACGATGCATAGTTGAGACGGTATTGTCATAAGAGATGTTCAGTATCAATTGGAAGTGAATTGGTGTAGAAATGAAGAAGTTAATGTAAAATAACATAAAACAAGAGATGTGTTTGTCAAAAACACAATGCCCCCTCCTGCGCACCGCTTTGATTTATTAACAAGAGGGCCAAGATGGCCCAAGTTCGCTCACCTGAGAGGAGTGGGATTGTTCAATCTTTACCAAATGTCAAACTTGACCTAGATATTGTCCAGACAAACATCCTGGTCGAGTATCATCATTATTTCATTATTTCATCTGCGAGTCATGATCAATGTACCTATGAAGTTTCATGATCCTAGGCGTAAGCATTCTGGAGTTATCATCCCGAAACCATTTTTCTAAGTTGAGTCACCGTGACCTTGACAGCCGTTGTGTGAATATGTGTTTTGGCACTGTGACTTGACCTTTGGCCTCGTGACCTGATAATCAATATGGGTCATCTGCGAGTCATGATCAATATACCTATGAAGTTTCATGAAGCTAGGCATAAGCGCTCTTGAGTTATCATCCAGAAACCATTTTACTATTTTAGGTCACCGTGACCTTGACCTTTGACCTAGTGACCTCAAAATCAATAGGGGTCATCTGCAAGTCATGATCAATCTACCTATTGAGTTTCATGATCCTAGGCATATGCGTTCTTGAGTTATCATCCGGAAACCATTTTACTATTTCTGGTCACCATGACCTTGACCTTTTACCTAGTGACCTCAAAATCAATAGGGGTCATCTGCGAGTCATGATCTATCTACCTATGAAGTTTCATGATCCTAGGCCTAAGCGTTCTTGAGTTATCATTCAGAAACCACCTGGTGGACAGACCGACAGACCGACATGTGCAAAGCAGTATACCCCCTCTTCTTCGAAGGGGGGCATAATAATCATAATAATTATAATAATAACTAGAAAAAATGGCGCTGCAGTGGACGACGCGTATCCCAACACCGCATGTTTGACCCAGGGGGCGCCCAAGGGTATGTAATGGGACGATGCATAGTTGAGGCGGTATTGTCATAAGAGATGTTCAGTATCAATTGGAAGTGAATTGGTGTAGAAATGAAGAAGTTAATGTAAAATAACATAAAACAAGAGATGTGTTTGTCAAAAACACAATGCCCCCTCCTGCGCACCGCTTTGATTTATTAACAAGAGGGCCAAGATGGCCCAAGTTCGCTCACCTGAGGAGTGGGATCGTTCAATCTTTACCAAATGTCAAACTTGACCTAGATATTGTCCAGACAAACATCCTGGTCGAGTATCATCATTATTTCATCTGCGAGTCATGATCAATGTACCTATGAAAATTCATGATCCTAGGCGTAAGCATTCTGGAGTTATCATCCCGAAACCATTTTTCTAAGTTGAGTCACCGTGACCTTGACAGCCGTTGTGTGAATATGTGTTTTGGCACTGTGACTTGACCTTTGGCCTCGTGACCTGATAATCAATATGGGTCATCTGCGAGTCATGATCAATATACCTATGAAGTTTCATGAAGCTAGGCATAAGCGCTCTTGAGTTATCATCCAGAAACCATTTTACTAATTTAGGTCACCGTGACCTTGACCTTTGACCTAGTGACCTGAAAATCAATAGGGGTCATCTGCGAGTCATGATCATTGAACCTATGAAGTTTCATGATACTAGGCATAAGCGTTCTTGAGTTATCATCCAGAAACCATTTTACTATTTCAGGTCACCCTGACCTTGACCTTTGACCTAGTGACCTGAAAATCAATAGGGGTCATCTTCAAGTCATGATCAATGAACCTATGAAGTTTCATGATCCTAGGCATAAGCGTTCTTGAGTTATGATCTGGAAACCATTTAGCTATTTCGGGTCACCATGACCTTGAACTTTGACCTAGTGACCTGAAAATCAATAGCGGTCATCTGCAAGTCATGATCAATGTACCTATGAAGTTTCATGATCCTAGGCATAAGCGTTCTTGAGTTATCATCTTGAAACCATTTTACTATTTCGGGTCATCGTGACCTTGACATTTGACCTAGTGACCTGAAAATCAATAGGGGTCATCTGCGAGTAATGATCAATGTACCTAAAGTTTCATGATCCTTGGCATAAGCGCTCTTGAGTTATCATCTGGAAACCATCTGGTGGACGGACGGACCGACATGAGCAAAACAATATACCCCCTCTTCTTCGAAAGGGGGGGGGGCATAATGAGAAAACTGCCCCCCTCCCAGCAGCCATAAACTCAACTCTTGTATCAAGGAAACAAATGTTCAGAGCAAATTTCATGAAAATTGGGCCAAAAATGTGAATTCTACTGTGTTCACATGTTTTCACTATATACATATAGAGAAAAATGCCCCACCCACTGGCGGCAATGTTTTTTCACCGATCCCGACCATTTTCAAACTTGTCCGAGATATCAATAAAACCAATGTTTAGACCAACTTTCATGATGATTGGGCAAAAATTGTGACTTCTTGAGTGTTTACAAGGTTTTTCTATAGCCAAATCGAGAAAACTGCCACTATATACATAATTATAGAGAAAAATGCCTCGCCCACTGGCAGCCATGTTTTTCACCGATCTCGACCATTTTTGAACTCGTCCGAGACATCAATTGAACCAATGTATTGACCAACTTTCATGATGATTGGGCAAAAATTGTGACTTCTAGAGTGTTTACAAGGTTTCTCTATAGCCAAATTAGGAGAACTGCCCCGCCCCCTGGCGGCCATATTTTTCAACGGATCGGAACCACTTTTGAACTCAATCAAGATATCATTAAGACAAACATTTTGACAAAGTTACATGAAGATTGGGCATGAAATGTGACTTCTACAGTGTTTACGAGGTGTTTCTTTTTTTTGACCTAGTGACCTAGTTTTTCACCCGGCACAACCCAGTTTCGAACTCTGCCGAGATTTCATTGGGACAAAGCTTCTGAACAAGTTTCATGAAGATGGGACAAGAAATGTGACCTCTAGAGTGTTTAAGAGCAAATGTTAACGGACGGACAGACAGACGGGCGGACATACGATGGACAAAGACCGGTCACAAAAGCTCTCCTGAGCAATCAGCTGAGCTAAAAAAAACACTAGAGCTTTGTCACAGACGTGACGTATACCCCCACATGATGCATTGACACAGACTATTTTGCATACTGTCTTCACATAACAAGAGAATCTAATTTATTGCGATTTTTAAGAATTATTATGCCATTTTTGACCTTTGAGTTCCAAAGTGTAACCTTGACCTTCTAGATATCGACATAATTCTTTCGTGCGACACACAGTCCAATGATGATGAACAAATGATTTAAAATCTCACAATGAACGACAAGCTCATTTATGGCCATTTTGACCTTTGAACTTAGTGTGATCTTTGCCTTGGAGATATCGACGTAATTCTTTCGCATGACACACCGTCCCATGATGATGAACAAATGTGCTAAATGATTTGAAAATCTCACAATGAATGACATAGTTATGGCCATTTTTGACCTTTGAACTCAAAGTGTGATCTTGACCTATGAGATATCGACGTAATTTTTCCGCGCGATACACTGTCCAATGATGGTGAACAAATGTGCCAAATGATTTAAAAATCTCACAATGAACAACATAGTTATTGCCCGGACAAGATTTCGGGACAGACCAACAGACCGACCAAGTGACTCCTATATAGCCCCCATTACCAATGGTAATAGGGGTATAATTTGGCAGGTTCATTACTTACCTCCCTTTAAAGCTTATAACTTCCCTTTGATTTGTTTTTTTAATCTTGAAGGATGACCTTTCACCACTCAAAATGTGCAGCTCCATGAGATAACATGCATGCCAAATATCAAGTTGCTATCTTCAATATTGCAAAAGTTATGGCCAATGCACCATACCGGGGGCATAAAAATGAGTGAAAATCTCTGACCCGGCCCCACCTCAACCCCCATAACTTTTGACCCAGGGGTCAGATCAAAATTCCAAATAGTGCAGGGTCGCACATATGCTCTTAGCTACCATGCATGTAAGTTTCAAGGTTCTAGTGCTTATAGTGTAGAAGGAGATAGTGGCCAGGACGGACAGACAGACGGCGGAGATAACCACAATATCCCCACGCTTTTCAAAAAGCCTGGCGATAATAATAATAAAATCATAATAATAATGATAAGAATAACAATAATAATAATGATAATAATAACAAGCAAATTGTTGAATTTGTATCCCCCGCAAACAAAATCCTTTTGTGACAGACAGATGGACAACCCCAATTCTATATCTCTCTCCTTTGGCGTTGGATAATAATGATGGTAATAATTATAATGATAGTAATAATAATAATGATACAAATAATGATATACTCCAGATCTGTTAAATTGCGGTCCCCAAGATCCATGGATTGCCGTATATTTCGATCGCCATATAACTTGTCAGGTCATTGATATGTATGGATTAGCATACCTTGGCAATTTCAAAACACCCTTTTTACCTACCTGTACCTTATTTTATTATGTGTTATATCCATATGTTATCCATTGGTATAAAACAAAAACATTATTCAATGTAAGTATTTTCAAATGCGTATAATTACATTTGAAAATAAAGTTTATTGTTCACAAAAGATGACAAAATCTAGCCACAAATAAACAGTGATAATTATAATAATATCAAGCAAAGTTGTTGAATTGATTTCCCCCAAAAATTTCAAATTTTATCACAGAGAGGATGACAGAATGACGTATGGACAGAATGAGGGACGGACAGAATGACGGACAGACGCCAAATTGTATATCCCCCTGCCGTTGGTGGTGGATAATAATGACAAGACTACTATTTCTAAAAGTAACATAATAATGACCTTTGTTTGCGGGCTGGTGAAGGCTAGCGTAGCTGCCTTGATGTCTAGGGTGCTGGGTTTGAACACAGGGAATGCATAGCTCTCCAACGTGCCACAGCAAGTCTCCTTCAGCTTCTCGTAGAAGTCAAAATTAGCGACCTATAACAAAAGTGTTTGTGTGTGTGTGTCAAATGTTACGAAGTCATTCGCGTATGAGGAGCCATAATGTATGGCCCCAGAATGTGTCCCTGCACTCAAACCTCATTTACTTGCTTGATATTTTGAATTATAGCTGAAATTTCCAGCTATTTTGTTCTAACTGAAAGATTTTAACATTTGGTGTGATCTGATGTGTTTGAGAGGGGGGAAGGCGGAGTACCTAGAGGAAGCCCAACCCGTCCTAAATGGTGACCACCAACCACAGAGTCACATGCTTCCAGGAACAGGCATTGATCCTGGGTTGCCTAGGTGATGGGAACAGGCATCGATGTTGAGTTGCCTAGGTGAGAAGCACTTGTATCAACCACTGCGCTTACAAGACAAACCTATATCACAATTTACATGCATTAGAATACATCCCATATTATTTGATTTTCCTTCAAATTTTCCAAACTACCTGTTCCCAAGAAATACAGCAGTTGATAGTGGCCAATTCTGAAAAAGGCACAGTTTGAAAAACGCGTTCTCCTGAAAACAACAGTTATTTTGCATTTTTTTTTGCTTTACTGTTCAGCCTGAATGTTCACATATCATTGTATATAAGTTTGTGGCTTTGAATACATGCAGAGATTTATAGTATGACATGGCATGTTTCATTTAGCAGTTCATATTCGTCAAAGCTGGCCTCTTAAAACAACAAAATCATAATCATAAGAATTTTTCATAGTGATTTCTTTTATTCTTAAAAATGTTCAACTGCTTGTGAAAAAACAACCCATTAGATAATACCTACCAAGTCCTTAATAAATAGTTTCCCAGTATATCAGCAGGTTTTCTTTACTTCCTCATGGAAGATAGCAATTATAATGTATACTGTTGATTTATTTTCTATCATTGATATGACATTTTGTGGAATCCTAAAATTGGACATGATCGTTGGATACTAAATTTGTGATTTTGTTAATATTGTCTGATATAAGCCTTAAAGGAGCCTTTTTACAGATTTTGGCATGTTCTGAAGGTTGTCATAAAATGCTTTATATTGATAAATGTAAACATTGGATCTAAAAAGCGCCAGTAAAAAATCAAGAATACAATTTTTTTTAAAGAAAAAAAGGTAACCCTCAGCAGGGCTCGAACCCTGGAGTCCTGGAGTAAAAGTAGTACCCACATAGACCACTTGGCCATCCTTCCGGATACAATATATTGTATTTTATACTTTACATAAGCAATCTTCGTAGTTTCACAGAATATAACGACAACAACAGAACTCTCCAAATTATTAATTTGTTTCGCGTTGCAATGCTTTATAAGTTTTGGGTTTTTAAATCGTCCAACTATGCATATAATGGTTATTTTAGAGCAAGGTAAATGATCAGTATTACTGTTTCCTCACAAATATCATAACTAAAACGAAAATTTGCGAATCTGAAACAACTTTTTTTCAATTTTTTCAATTTACCCAAATGTGAAAAGGCCCCTTTAAGGCGTAAAAGTTTGTTGAACCTTTGATTTTGTTGTTGAGTGGACACACAAAAATCGATTTAAATAAGCATCCTATAAAAGGTATTATTTTCAGAGTAATACAACCATCAGACATTTGGATATATTTACAGTTCTTGAATATCCCAAAAAGTACTAATAGGCTGGCATAAAATCCCCTGTGTTAAGCACATTTAGTAATAAGCGATTGAAAAGAGAATAAATGTTAGAAAGTGCCTATGATACATTACTTGACCTGTTAATATGCACACCGTATTACACCTATGTAATAATAATAAACTTTATCTATGTGAAGACCTTCTTAAACAAGTTCCATATTTAGTAGTTTTGTTGACAGTTCATGCCAAACGATCATGCCTATACTGTCAATAAACATCAGTATCTTATTCTTGTATCATTTTTGTCCCTGTCTTTGCAGCCATGATCAATAAATAATGTTCATAATATCTCAAATTTACTTCTAAATAAACACGCAAATGCGTAGATTTGATATCCCACCAAAAATCAATTGTGTTGATAGACACCAATTCTATGTCCCTCCACCCTGGGTGGGGGATAATAATTTGATAAACTTAACAAATGGCTTTACGAAAATGTAAGAATATTTAATTCATTTTTCTAAATAACATACTGTAAAACCATTAAATTTCGTGAAGTACGAATTTTTGTGGATTTCGTTGGTCCGCTGAACCACAAATTCAAGTACCAACGATTATTTATACATTTTTAATCAGAAATTGGTCATTTCGGAATGTCAATTCCGATACTTTCTGTTGTTGTCAGTTATCCGAGATATTTGTTGTTGTTTTTTGTAATAGTTACTTCACTTCAGTAGGTCGCATTACACTATATCTTGACTAATTAAATATTTCCGAATCGAAAATGTTCTTATTTTCCACCCATTTGACATAAATATATTTGTTTGATACTTACTAACATTATTTTGATTACTTAGTATGATAAGAACTACGATGTTAATGAATACTTAGTGTGAATGACAGTGTGTTTATATTAAATATCAGTTTGTTCGCCCTCCAGTGCATTAATAAAAATCTAAAATCGTGTGAGTTTTTCTTTTTTTATTCATCATCGTTAATGTACATTTTATTCATCATGGTTAATAAATATAACATCAACGATTATTCTCATTTACGTGACGTCATCAAATTAACAGTTTGCAGATTTATCACATTTGTCAATTAGTGCCAATTAAAGTTAAAAGAGACAACGGTTTTCACACGTGATTTTGGGGTCCTTATTACTCAATTGTCACTACTAGGGGACCGATTGCGCTGAGAATTGCAAATACTGTCAAAACAACATTGATGGCAATTAGCGAGCAGGGACCCACAAGTGCGCCATTTTATCGCTCATATTAACAATTATCGGCAACACTTTCATGCTTCAGTGCACATGAACCTCAAGTCTTGCTGTCAACACAGATCAGCAGATTATGCTTCGTTATTACTCTGCTTGTTTTAATAAAAGTTTAATGGCGGTCAGTCTTTCCCAAAAATTTGAAACCCACGAAATAATGTATCAGCGAATTAGTTGTTTTTTATTTGAAATCCATGAAATTACGTGTCAACGAATTAGTTGTTTTTTATTAAACCACGAAATTTCATACCGACAAATTTCTATACGTTTACAGTAGCCAATGTTTTTTTCACCATTGTGGTAATGGGGCCAGGCCCATTTGGGATGGAAAAAGTATGTGACATTTTGACTGTAAATGGGGTATTTGTGTTTACTTACAAATACTTTAACATTGAGGATAAGTGTTTTCAGTATTATATTTACTGATGTTCAATTTATAGACCTTGATAGGAAAATGAGCTGTAATTATTTTTTTAATTTATTTACTTTATTATTTTTAAAACTTCAATTGGAATTTAATTATTCATTTCGTACCAATATATACTGTTATACTGGCAATCGTAAATGGGGCAGAATTTTGGAACAAAAACTTAACCAAGTAAACCTACTAACAAGAGGGCCAAGATGGCCCTAGTTCGCTCACCTGAGAGGAGTCGGTTCATTTAATCTTTACCAAACGTCAAACTTGACCTAGATATTGTCCAGACAAACATCCTGGTCAAGTTTCATCATTATTGAACCAAAACTCTGGCGTATGGAGTGTTTTTGTTTTTGTAAGATTTTACCTGGTGACCTATATTTTGAGTTGACCCCCCTTACCAAACATCAAACTTTGCTTACAAAAATAAATATTTTGACCAAGATTCATAAAATCTGAAACAAAATTGTGACCTCTAGAGTGTTTACAAGGATTTTGTATAATATAATGAAAATTTGGACAATCTAAGGGCAATCATTATGGCATTAACTATGTGATTTTGCTCATTATCAAACTTGACTGAGATTTTTCAGCAACTTTCATAAAGAATGCTTGAGAAGTGTGAATGCTAGAGTGTTTACAAACCAAATGTGGACGAACGGATGGCGGACAAAGACCAATTCACAAACCTCACCTGAGCAATCAGGTGAGCTAAAAAGTGTGTTTCACCAAGTTTCTTGATGATTGGGCAAAAAATGTGACTTCTAGAGTATTCACAAGCTTTTTTTTACTATGTAATTATAAGAAAACTGCCCCCCCCCGGCAGCTATGTTATTCAACTGACCGGAACCATTTTAAAACTCAACTCTCGTCTCAAGGAAACAAATGTTCTGACCAAATTTCATGAAAATCGGGCAAAAAATGTGACTTCTAGAGTGTTCACATGTTTTCACTATATACATATAGAGAAAAATGCCCCGCCCACTGGTGGCAATGTTTTTCACCGATCTGGACCATTTTCGAACTCGTCCGAGATATCAATAAAACCAATGTTTTGTCCAACTTTCATGATGATTGGGCAAATATTGTGACTTCTAGTGTGTTTACAAGGTTTCTCTATAGCCAAACAAGGAAAACTGCTACGCCCACTGGAGGCCATGTTTTTTAACGGACCAAAAGCACTTGTGAACTCAACCAACATATCATTAAAACAAACATTTTAACAAAGTTACATGAAGATTGGGCATGAAATGTGACTTCTACAGTGTTTACAAGGTTGTTTTTTTTTTACCTAGTGACCTAGTTTTTTACCCAGAATGATCCAGTTTCGAACTCGACCGATTTATCATTGAGACAAAGCTTCTGACCAAGTTTCATGAAAATCGGAAAAGAAATGTGCCCTCTAGAGGGTTTACGAACAAATATTAACGGACGGACGACGGACAAAGACCCGTCACAAAAGATCACCTGAGCAATCAGGTGAGCTGAAAAAAACCCATGGAACCTCGAATAACAATTAACACATAAATGATACACACAACTACACTGTATTATTATGAAAACATTAAAAGTCAAAGGGGAGTTACTACTGTTAAACTTAAATGCAATATTTAGAAGAGTTGTCTCCCATGTTACATGACCTTAATTCATGATTGTTTACAAGCCTTTTTTACTATCGGGAAAACTGCCCCGTCCCCCTGGCAACCATGTTTTTCAACAGACGGGAACCATTTTCGAACTTAACTCACGTATCTAAGAAACAAGTTCTAACCAAATTTCATGAAAATTGGACCAAAAATGTGACTTCCTAGAGTGTTCACATGTTTTTACAATGTACACATAGAGAAAACTGCCCCGCCCCTTTGTGGCCATGTTTTTCACCCATCTGAACCATTTTCGAACTTGACGGAGATATCAATAAAACCAATGTTTTGGTTAAGTTTTATGACGATTGGGCAAACATTATGACTTCTAGAGTGTTTACAAGGTTTCTCTATAGCCAAATAAGGAAAACTGCCCTGCACACTGGCGGCCATATTTTTTAACAGACCGGAACCAATTTTAAACTCAACCAACATATTATTTAAAAAACATTTTGACAAAGAAACATGAAGTTTGGGCATGAAATGTGACTTCTACAGTGTTTACAAGTTTTTTCTTTTTTTCGACCCAGTGACCTTGTTTTTGACCCGACATGACCCAGTTTCAAACTCGACTGAGATTTCATTGGGACAAAGCTTCATACCAAGTTTCATGAAGATCGGACAATAAATGTGGCCTCTAGAGTGTTTACGAACAAATGTTGACGGACGGACAGACGACGGACAAAGACCGGTCACAAAAGCTCACCTGAGCAATCAGGTGAGCTAAAAACACAACAAAAACCAAGCCGTCAATATGAACACATTTTTTGGCTCAAAACTTTGATGGCCAGTTACGGTTACAGTCTGTTAACTTCAGACACAGATAAAACTAGAGCTTTGTCACAGACGTGACAAATACCCCCACATGCTGCATTGACACAGAATATTTTGCATGTTGTCTTCACAAAAAACAGTGGACACCATGCTCAATGTTTAAAACGCACTAAGTGAACCCGTGACCAAGTTTTTGACCCGGCATGGCCCATGTTCGAACTTGGCCTAGACATCATCTAGATACAACTACTGACCAAGTTTGGTGAAGATCGAATGAAAACTACTTCAATTAGAGAGCGGACACCATGCTCAATGTTAAAAACGCACTAAGTGACCCCGTGACCTAGTATATGACCCGGCATGACCCATATTCAAAATGACCTAGACATCATCTAGATACAACATCTGACCAAGATTGGTGAAGATTGGATGAAAACAACTTGAACTAGAGAGCGGACACTTAATACCTAACGACCGACAGACAAGCTCACTCCTATATACCCCCCTAAACTTCATTTGTGGGGGTATAACTAATTTTAAAAGCAAAAATATTCCATTCGAAATGCAATTCCTTCAAACCTTGTGAGTAAAAGGGTCCTCTTTGTCTTCAATGCGATGTCCACAGTTGCACGCAGCAACCATCTTGAGTTGGCTGGAGTGGGGCATCATGGGAAGGTGACTCAGCGAGGGTGCGATGATGTCATCATCCGTGCGATGAAGCTGCAATTTATTCTTAAAATTGTAAAAGCAATCGCCACCTGGCTTACCCCTAAAAAAAATAAAATAAATGTGCATATATTTTCTATTGTCTACATGTTTGCATTTTATTTGAATATCAATTGACATTTTGTGTTTGTAAATTTGTTTCAAGTTGTAAACTCATACCATCTACATATTTGCTTCAATCTGTGAACTCACATCGTATATGCATGTCCTGTGTATGAATTAACTGCTGTGTTGCATCATTTTGGGGAGGCGGAGGGTGGAGCGGAGATGAAATCTTATTATTGCAAGTGAATGCTAAAAGTTTTTGGAATACACTGATTCTGGAATTGGCTAGAGTTTAGAAAAAAAACACTAACCCCTCGGTACAAACAATGCTGGTCCGTTATATCAACCAATAAAGCTTGATCTAAATAATAACGGTTGATACAGTGTGTGATTTTGAAAGGTTTATAAATGGGTCAGTTTTTTTTGTACCCATAGATAAGTGTTTTTCTCGAAAGGTTGCATTTCCGGGATACATATATTCTAATGTTATATTATGCAAGTGTAATTTAAATAGTTAATGATTAAAATTCAACATAAATATCAAGTAACTAGCTTAAACAATAACAAAATGTTATCATGAAAGAGCATTTTGAACTTTTTTCCACAAAAGAAAATTTAAATAACAAACGTATAGTCGTTAATAGAATGGTTAATAAAATACTTGATTATCACTCTTAGCTTTACATATTAAAAGCTAAAAAACTGAAGCAATTAATTCTACAAACCATGTTAACACAGTTCCTGCCAAAGAGAATTGGTCAAATCAAAACCATCTTGAAACATAAACAATTTTGCAATAAGAGCTAGCTCTAGGAAAACGGGCTAAATGCATGTGCGTGAAGTGTCGTCCCAGATTAACAGGTGCAGTCTGTACAGGCTTATGAGGCAGCGCCCTCACACTACTTTGGAGGAAGGGGTCCGCAGCCCTTAGGAGGGAGAATTTTTGCGGCGTTTCCCTTTTTGGGGGATTTTTTCACTTACTCTCTCATTATTACATTTGTACATGTTTGCACTATATTCATTGCATTTTTCATAATTTAGTATGTTTGCAAAGATTAAATTGAAATAGAATTGAGATATAATAATCATGAGACATTTTTTTTTTTTTTTTAGGGGGAATTTTTCCCCACAAAAGGGGAAAAAAGTATACTTTTAAGGTGGGGGACTGCCGCCGAAATTTAATAGAATAAGGGCCCTGTAAGGGATGACACTTCCCGCTTTAATGGAATTTATTTGTTAAGGAAGTTACTTTTGAGCAAACATAAAGTTCACTGCACAGGCTAATCTGAGAGGACCCTTTACCCACATGCAGTAAGCCTCATTTTCCAAGAGCAAGACTCATATTCATTTCAAGAAGTTAAAAACAATCCCAATGCATACCGGGTTAACGCAGTGGTTCCCAGTGAGACTAGTCTCCTCACAGAGTTGTCTCCCATTTTTCCAGAACGTGTCACATGACTCCTCCAGCTGGTTCAGGTATTTGTCACATGCCGGTCCCCGGGCCAGCTGGGTAAACACCTTCTTGGCATGGGCAAGCTGCAGGGAGCCAGTAAAAATATTTGAACATATTTATAACATACTATTCTTAAAACGTGATTTTGTTACATTTTTTATATTTTAAAAATACATTTTGCTACATATTTTTAATTTATGGTAGTAGGGTTTAGCTTATCGAATAAACACACAACATTTATGTGTAGTTATTTGAGAAAACTTAATATATGATGGTATTCTAGATATATACTCCATAAAAATTAGGACTCCAAACAGTAAGTTCTCATTACAGTAAACAACATACATGTACACATTTCTGCTTTATTCATATTATCACAAACAAAAATTGTGATTTGTTCTGTACTTTAAAAAACATTGGAGCCTGCTGAGAGATGAGAGATACAATGGTTTAAGTTTAATCTGCCTATTTCAATATATTGTACAACAGTACAAAATATTGAATAAAATATAAAGGAACAGTGTGTTTCCAGTGACAAAGCTGAAAGATAAGTATGCAGTCAAAATATTAAATAATCTTTAAGTCTGTGCTGCATTAGTTTTTAAAAATGAGCATTGCTTTGCTAAAACAGGGCTTAATTCATCTGGGTGAAAAGCTGTCCCAGATTAGCCTATGCAGTTTTCACAGGCTAATCAAGTACTACACTTTCTGCTTAGACAGGGTTTTCTCTAAGAAGAGACTTCCTTAAAAAAAATAAAAAAACAGCTGAATGTGTCGTGCCTTATAAGCCTGTGCAGACTGCACTGGCTAATTTGGGAAGACAACGAAAATGCATTAAGCCTGTTTCCCCATAGCAAATCTCACATCGTTTTTTGCTTATAAAATACCACCAACCTTGCTTAGGTGATAGGCAGTTACATAGTGGGTTGGAAGGTTCTCCTGGTATGCACTCTCAGCCAATGGCAACACCTTGTTACAGCGACTGAGGAGCAAAAAAAAACTGTTTCACAGGGCTTCGTGTCAAAGATGGCACTACAGACTTGCACTTGTTTTAACACATTTTTGTTGTCATGTCTGTGTTTGAGGTTTTAGAGTCCACAAGCAATCTGCACATGGTGAACACACAAATGAATACTGACCCTTTTCCCAAAAACTTGAAAACAAATTCAACAAAGGTACCCCTATACAAAAGGTTCTTGCCAAAGGGGAGATTTGGGGCACCCTTTCAGAGGCTTGTAAACAGATTTTGTAAACTGAGAATTGTCTCATATTTATATAAGGATGTATGCATTTTTTACACAAGCAAAATAACAATTCTGGCTAAGAAAAAAATGTTACAAATATATGTTTGTTTATTCATAATCTCCTATCAAAATCACAAAAATAGTTTAGCATTTGTAACACTTCTCTTTTATAATTTAGCAAAAACTTGTATCATCATCATTTAGTTTCAATTACCATTGAAATTTAAAAGCCTGCATGATGTAGTGGTAACAAGTCCCAGGTTCAAATCTCAAGACTGGCACTTTTTTTAAATTTAATTGTTTATCTTATTGTTTAAATAATTTAAAAATCTTCAACATTTTCTTTGGATTTGCATTTCAGTCCACTAAGACAAGGCACAAGACCTCTTTCTATGTATACAGTATATCCAGAATTTAAGTGCAGAAAAATTTATCTGTTCAACAGTCCTATATCACATACAATAGTTTTACACATTAACCATGAATTTAACTTTATTGTTCTTTTGTGTTTTTGCATTTTATGACATTAACCATCGTATGTTAATCATTTCAAATTTTGTAACATTTCTGAGAATTTGAGGTATGTTTTCAATAAAAACATAAAGGATAAAATGCTTTTTTAACAGTAACCCTTTCCCACTTAGAGTCAAAGGGACAATGGCTATGTACAAACAGCATAAAACCAGAACAGCCTGCTAGTAACTTGCAGTCTGTTGAGGTTGTATGCTGTTTGCTGCTCATCATTATGACAGTATCTAAGGGTTGGAAATGAAGCCTTTATCACTTTAATCTAGTAAAAAAGGTCTTTCATTAAATTTAAATTTATGAGGGACTACAAACACATCAAAATACATATCTAAGTGGTAATGGGTTAAAAAGAATAAACATAAAGCATTCACTAGGTATGCTACTTTTCTGAGAATCTCCGGTCTGTTTCCAGCAGAGACTTCAGTGTGTTCCAGTGCGGCTGTAGTTTGGCATCCACTTTATCACCGAAAAACATGGCGTACAGGCGACCAGCTAGGTTGAACCATGTCTCACTTTTTGCTAGCTGAAAACACACAGAAAGTCTTAATTTGAAGCTATTAAAACTTCTACTGCAATTGATCAACAGTTTGTTTTTTAGTTTCTTAGTTTTAGAGGTTTGAGTATGAATAACATTCATCTAATTAATAGAAAGATTCTCACAGAATGTAAAACATGACAAGTCAAACAGTGATGCATTCAAGCATCAAAGTGATGCTAGTCATTTGTCTCTTGATACATTCAAGCATCTAAGTGATATTGATAATTTGTCACCAGATGAATTCAATCATCTTAGTGAAATTTATCATTTGTCTGTTGATGCATTAAAACATCTTAAGAATATCATTTGTTTCCTAATATCATGTAAGTGATAGTGATCAACTCTTTTAGAGTGCAAAACAAGACGAGTAAAAATAGGATGCATTCAAGCATCTAAAAGATCTTGATCATTTGCCTTTCAATGCGTTCAAGAGTCTAAGTAATATTGATCAAAGATCTCTTTAAAAAATAAATGCCTACAAAGCACATCTTGGATTTCAATTTTCAGATCTTGTTTACCTCAAAATGAGCAGCCACCTGGTGTCTCCCTACATTGTCATCAAATCCCTTGGTCAGAGCCATCTCTATGTGTTGCCATAGAAACTCCTTGAAGCTGACCTGCCCTTCACTGGGGCCCTTCTTAGGTCCAACTGAAAATTTGTCACAACAGTGAGGGAAGACTATATACCCTTTACAGCTTAAATATGCTTTTTAAGGAGTTTGTAGTCGCTTAAAAAAACAATTTAAATTAAAGACATTTCTTACTATATTTAATTTTTAAAGAGTTCATTTCCAATCCTAGATACTGATAAGCAGAAAACAGCCTAAAACCGGAACAAACTGCTAGTTACTTGCAAAAGCAATTTTTACTTTGCGTAACTAAGCAAAAAAGGGTCAAGAAACAAATTTGAGGTAGAAGTCAATGCTCCCTTGACTGGGCTTTATGATAAGTCAGTAGAAATCAAGAAGTAATGTGTTTTTGGTTACATATTATATCTTGTGATAAGTTGCATTATTTTACCCTTTAAAAATATTGTACTTATTTTTTTTTATATAAATTGTAAATGATAAATACTTGAAAAACAAAATTAAGGTGTAAAATATCTTAAGTATAAACTGAATTTACCATAAAGAAAACAAAACTACCAACAAAACAAACAGCTCATAACAATCTTTGCCATCAAGTGTGCATGTAACTGCATTTATAATAGCTTCACATCCACACCTTAACCATTTTTTAAGCCTTTCACCCATAAGAAGTAAAGTGGAAATGGCTTTTGCAACTACATGTAGCATATAACCAGTACAGCCTGCGAGTTACTTGCAGCCTGTTCAGGTTTTATGCTGTTTGCTGCTCATCAGTATCTAAGAGTTGAAAATGAAGCTTCTAAAAATTGAATTTATAAATAAAGGTATTTAATTAAATTTAACTCACTATGGGACTACAAATGTTTCGAAAACGTATCTACATGTAAGTGGTAAAGGGTTAACAAAACATTATACCGGTACTTATATTCCAACCATATATCACATTAAACAACAATAAACCTGTTAAAAATACAAGACTTGATAATTACCCCTATGGGACAGAATGACAGCTTGTTAAGTCATACAAATATACCATAAGAAAAAAGAATAATCCCATGACGTACATATACATTTTTAGAATGATGTTATGAAAAAATCTTTTTAAAGTTGAAAAAAGGGCTCATCTTTTGGACTCTTTATTGTAGAATGAAAAAAAGCATAAGCACAACTTCATAAGGAACAATTGTAAGCAAGTTTAAATATTGTTAATTGAAAAGTGTAGGAAAACACATTCAGACAAGGTTGTGACTTCAGACAGATAGATGGCAGAACAAACTAATATACAAATACCATGTTGACTCAAACACACTGCAACATTACTTAGTTTGCAGAATAATAATTTATTTCCGCTAAAACCTGTTCATTTAACTTGATTGGGTCAAATATTTTAAGAAGAACAGTGAATAGTGACAAGTATTTTCAATATCATCATTTTACCAAACTGTGAAAAAGTCCCTTTAGAACCCTAAATAAAAATGTACAGTCAATCTTGTATTT
Organism: Dreissena polymorpha; assembly: GCF_020536995.1. Lineage (NCBI taxonomy): Eukaryota > Metazoa > Mollusca > Bivalvia > Myida > Dreissenidae > Dreissena > Dreissena polymorpha. The sequence goes on along the minus strand of NC_068359.1, from coordinate 24,529,071 downwards.
AGAGACCACTAAAGGGAGTATCCAATAGTAGTCTCTTAATAAAATGGTCTTTAAATAAAAAAAGGCCATTTGTGATGAATGCGCACCTTTGATTTTAAATCCAGATATCGGATTATCTCCTTTTGACACAGCGATTTCTGCTTTTGTAATCAAATGAATCTAAATATAAATAAAATGAATAAAACAATTTTTTACTTAAAATAAGTTGTATTTGTTCTCTCTTATTCTAAATACGTTGTAAATGGTTTGCACGGAGAATGGGTTTTTCCGACTCCAAACTCATTCGCGATTAAATTTACGTGCACTTTTACTCTTCGACACTTCCAATACACAAATTTTCTCATTTAACGTTAATACTTTCCGTTTTGACATTTTAATTTCTGCATGTAAGATAATATATATCTGACTCGGTTATGGTACATAGGGAAATAAATAAAACACCTTGATTGAAAACTAAATAAACACGCCTGATTGGAAAATTTGCTAACACAAACTAATTAGCATAGTAACAATTACATTTTTTAATGAACAGATTTCGCTACATGTTACCCATTAATAGTTTATATTTTACACCTCTCGAGAACACTGTGAAAATGTTTGTCGCATCGGCGCATTGTTTCTGCAATAAAATCGGCAATCAAATTTGTCACTTAACGTCCCAGATAGTTAACTCTTTAACCTGAAGACTGTTGGCAATACCTCAATGTATTATTCAACACCAAAATTGATATGCAGTCAGCATTAACACCGGTCAGAACCGGTCATCAAGACAAAGGAAAATGGCTGGTGTGAAATCAAAACAAAGGTGTAATCGTTCATGTAATCGGCTTAGATAAACAATCAACACTGATTTGTCCCTGAACGGTCAACAGATTTGCCACTTTTACCTTAAAGTGGTCGCTTAATTCAAGACTCGGGCATCAAAATACACTAAAATCAGCGGTCCCTGGTCACGTAAGACAAAAGTCGCTTAATACAATATGAAAATATAGTTAAAACGCTCGGGCAGAATTTAAAGTGGTTGCATAAGACAAAAGTCGCTTAATTCAAGTGGTCGCAAGCACACGATTGACTGTACGTTCTTTTTCATTTCAAATTGAATGAAGCCATTTTTTTCTAAAGAAAATAACTGGTATGTAACCTGTATGAGTGATGTTTTCCCGTAACTGGGACAGGAAGAATTTAACAGGATCAGCTGCCTCGTTTTCACACACATGTAGGAATACAAACTCCTGATTGGCCGGGACTGCGAACAGCGAGTTGTTGCTAAAAATAACAAGAGCACCGCCTTGCGGGTGCAGACCGCTCATCTATTTTCTTTTTAAAGGTGAAGGGACTCTCATTTTCAATCACAAAGGAGGGAGGAGTGGAGTGAAGAGGGGTGTATAGTGTGGGGTTGTGGACATTTATTACATTATCTTCCAAAAAGCGAAAAAAAAAAAAATAAAAAAAAATAAAAATCGGGGGGGGGGGGGGGGGGGGGGGGTTGGGTGCGATGGTTGGACGGTATTTCAAACATAACAGTTTTAAAAAAAAAAATGGGAGGGGGGGGGGGGTATAGTGTGAGGGTGTGGTGGTAATTTGTGAGATGATCTTAAAAAAAAAAAAAAAAAAAAAAAAAAAAAAAAAAAAAAAAAAATGGGGGGGGGTGGGGGGGGTGGGGTGGGGGTATAGTGTGAGGGTGTGGTGGTCATTTGTGAGATGATCTTAAAAAAAAAAAAAAAAAAAAAAAAATAGGGGGGGGGGAGGGGGGAGGGGGGGGGAGGGGGGGGGAGGGCACGGGGGTGGAGTCTATTGTGGTTTGTCAGGTAAGAGTTGTTTCATCAAAGTATCAATCAAATCTAATCATAAATAAAGAAGTTATGGCAATTTAAGCAAAATTTAATAATTTGACCTTGAGAGTCAAGGTCATTCAAAGGTCAAAGTAAAATTCAAGTTGCCAGGTACAGTAACCTCATGATAGCATGTAAGTATTTGAAGTTTGAAAGCAATAGCCTTGATACTTAAGAAGTAAAGTGGATCGAAACACAAAATTTAACCATATATTAAAAGTTACTAAGTCAAAAAAGGGCCATAATTCCGTAACAATGACAACCAGAGTTATGCAACTTGTCCTTTTACTGTACCCTTATGATAGTTTGTGAGTGTTCCAAGTATGAAAGCAATATCTATGATACTTTAGGGGTAAAGTGGACCAAAACATAAATCTTCACCAAATTTTCAATTTTCTAAGTATAAAGGGCCCATAATTCCGTCCAAATGCCAGTCAGAGTTACATAACTTTGCCTGCACGGTCCCCTTATGATAGTTCATAAATCTTGCAAGTATGAAAGCAATAGCTTTGATACTGTAGGAATAAAGTGGACCTAAACACAAAACTTAATCAAATTTTCAATTTTCTAAGTATAAAAAGGGCACATAATTCTGTCAAAATGCCAGTCAGAGTTACATTACTTTGCCTGCACAGTCCCCTTATGATAGTTAGTAAGTGTTGCAAGTATGAAAGCAATAGCTTTGATGCTTAAGGAATAAAATGGACCTAAACACAAAACTTAACCAAAATTGTCAATTTTCTAAGTATAAAAAGGGCACATAATTCTGTCAAAATGCATGCCAGAGTTATCTAACTTTGCCTGCCCAGTCCCCTCATGATAGTAAGTAAGTGTACCAAGTTTGAATGCAATAGCATTGATACTTACTGAGAAAAGTGGAACTAAACGCAAAACTTAACCAAAATTTTCAATTTTTTAAGTATAAAAAGGGCACATAATTCTGTCAAAATGCACACCAGAGTTATCTAACTTTGCCTGCCCAGTCCCCTCATGATAGTAAGTAAGTGTACCAAGTTTGAATGCAATAGCATTGATACTTTCTGAGAAAAGTGGACCTAAACGCAAAACTTAACCGGACGCCGACGCCAACGCCAACGCCAACGCCAACGCCGACGCCGACGCCGACGCCGACGCCGACGCCGACGCCAAGGTGATGACAATAGCTCATAATTTTTTTTCAAAAAATAGATGAGCTAAAAATGAACCTCGCTCTAGGAAAACAGGGTTTTCACTTGCACTTGCGTATGGTGTCGTCCCATATAAGCCTATGCAGTCAGCTGCACTTGAATATGGTGTCGTCCCATATAAGCCTAAGCAGTCAGCTGCACTTGAATATGGTGTCGTCCCATATAAGCCTATGCAGTTATAAGCTGCACTTGAATATGGTGTCGTCCCATATAAGCCTAAGCAGTCAGCTGCACTTGAATATGGTGTCGTCCCATATAAGCCTATGCAGTAAGCTGCACTTGAATATGGTGTCGTCCTATATAAGCATAAGCAGTCAGCTGGATTTTAGCTAACAAGAAACTTCCTTTAAACTAAAAATACCTAAAAATCGTAAAGTGTTATCTACGTGATTAGCCAATGCGAACTTCATAGTCTGATCTGGGATTAAACTTTATGCACATGCATTTAGCCCAGTTTTCCTAGAAAGGCGCTCAAATATTGATACAGGTTCATATAACAATGGCTTTTATATGAATGCAACACAGGGCCAGCTAATAAAACATCATCTGGAGATAATATCTAAATTACACAAGTAAAAATGATAATTAAATTAACACGATTAATTTTGTCTAAAAAATCAAATCAATCTAATTTTATAATTGGAACTTCATATAGATTGACAAAAACATTTGAAACTTGGATTGTTTAAACTACAGCAAAGTGACATACAGCTCAAAATTGAAACCCGACTTCACATAATTGTAACATCATTTTACTTGCCGAGGTCTTATTTCTGAGTATCTCAAGGTCAAAACAAAGAAGCAACAATCATTAATCTTCACAAAATTTAATCTTGCAAATGATTATGGAAATACTATGGTTATTGTAAATGAAACAAAAAAACATTTTTTAAATAAAAAGACCAACAATTTTAACATTAAAAAATTAACTGATTATAAATGGCACATATCTCCAAAGCATTTGTAAAGCCCAAAGTCAGCAATGTAAAAATCTGTTTACCAGTAAAAATACTTGCCCTGCAGAAAAAAAAAGACAAATATGTTTCCCTAACCTTATATGTCACAATACGATTTTAAAATGTTTACAGTCGTTCATTCTAAATAAATCGCACAATCTTTTTTTTATTGATTGATGGAAAATAAAATCTTTTGATGAACATATTACCCCCACATAATCACATTCCTTCCTGACAAGAACTTGTTTCATACTGAAGATGCTGACTGATCTAGAGATAGATTTCCCTGAACTTGTTTCATACTGAAGATGCTGACTGGTCTAGAGATGGAATTCCCTGAACTTGTTTCATACTGAAGATGCTGACTGATCTTGAGATAGAATTCCCCGTTTGAGCAAGTATTTCTGATATCGTATTAGCAAGGTGCCTGTACCACATGACTTTTTAAGATCTGTGTTAAGAGAATAAACCGCGACCCAGGTAACATTTTGAACGATGTCTTTTTAAATATTTCACCATTTTTAATGGGATAAAGTGGAGAGCCTGCTCATTCGTGAGAGTTTTCTATGTAGGTAAAATATTTAACAAGGGACAAAATTGTCACAAAACCAGGTTTTCATTGTGAAAAAAAATCTGATAAAGGGAGAAAACTCAAACTGAACTTTTGAAACGACCAAAAAAAATTAACCCCCTTTGTAAGTTTTTTTTTTTTTTTTAATCTATTTTTAGTCGTGGCGACCTTGACATTGGAGATATTGACGTGATTCTTTCGTGGGACACACCGTCCCATGATGGTGAACAAATTTGCCAAATGATTTTTAAATCTCACAATGAATGACATAGTTATGGCCAGGACAAGCTCATTTATGGCCATTTTTGACCTTTGAACTCAAAGTGTGACCTTGACCTTGGAGATATCGACGTAATTATTTCGCGCGACACACCGTCCAATGATGGTGAACAAATGTGCCAAATGATTTTAAAATCTGACGATGAACGACATAGTTATGGCTCGGACAAGCTCATTTATTGCCATTTTTGACCTTTGAACTCAAAGTGTGACCTTGACCTTGGAGATATCGACGTAATTATTTCGCGCGACACACCGTCCAATGATGGTGAACAAATGTGCCAAATGATTTTAAAATCTGACAATGAACGACATAGTTATGGCCCGGACAAGCTTATTCCGCCAGCCCGCCAGCCAGCCAGCCAGCCAGCCCGCCAGCCAGCCCGCCCGCATTCGCCAATCTAATAACCAGTTTTTTCCTTCGGAAAACCTGGTTAAAAAGACATCCTTCAAAATGTTATCTGGCTGGCGCTTTATTCTCCTAACACAAATCACGTGGTATAAGCATTGTGATTAGGATTCAGCAAAACTGTAGTCACCTATTCAAGCAGGTGAGTGGAAACTTACACCTCTGAGATTTAATGTTTTGCATACATGCTTTTTTTGTATATATGACAATTATTTTCAAAATTGTCATTTTACCATACTATTAAAAAGTCCCTATAGGACCCTAAATAAACAGGAGCTGCTTTCGTGAAATACAATGCCCCCTACTGCGACGCTTTGAAGCCATATATTTGACCTTTGACCTTATAGGATGACCGTGACCATTCACCACTCAAAATGTGCAACTCCATGAGATACACATGCATGCCAAATATATAATTGCTATCTTCAATATTGCAAAGTTATGACCAAGGTTAAAGTTTGTGACACATAAAATGACAAAAGTTTGTGACAGATAAAATGACAGACACATACAATGAAGGACGGCCATAAAAAGTACATTCTTTTTAATAATTTAATGTAGCCATCTTCTAAAGAAATTTTCTGGTATGTAACCTGTATGAGTGATGTTTTCCCTAATAAAATGCAATGTTTTAAAGTACCTTACTATTATAACAAGAGCTTGTCACAGTAGTGCCAAATCCCTGCCAACATGTGTTTGCTTGTATGACAACATTTGTTTTAGAGAGTAGAATAATATTTGTAAAACAAATAAAGGGAGATAATTCAAAAACTATGGCTGAATGAGTTATGGTTCATGTTCACTGCACATCTCCTAGTTGCCATCTGTTTCTAGTTTCAAGTAAATCCCTTCAGTAGATTTAGAGTTATGCTCCGGACAAAAATTTACTTTGTAAATAAGCAAGATCTTGTCACAGTAGTGCCAAATCCCTGCCGAAATGTGTTTGCTTGTATGACAACATTTGTTTTAGAGAGTAGAATAGCATTTGTAAAACAAATAAAGGGAGATAATTAAAAAAACTATGGCTGAAAGAGTAATGGTTCATGTTCACTGCACTCCGGACAAAAAATTACTTTGTAATTAAAAAAAGGGAGATAATTAAAAAACTAAGGTAGAAAGTGTTATGGTTCTTAGTCACTACACTTCTCCTACTTGCCATCTGTTTTTATTTAAAGTTTCAAGTAAATCCTATCAGTAGATTAAAAGTTTTGCTCCAGACAAAAATTTACTTTGAAATTAAATAAAGGGAGATAATTAAAAAACTAAGGTAGATAGAGTTATGGTTCTTAGTCACTGCTCTTCTCCTACTTGTCATCCAGTTATATATCAAGTTTCAAGTAAATCCCTTTAGTAGATTTTGAGTTATGCTCCAGACAAAAATTTACTTTTAAGGCCACGACTTTTTTTTTTATTGGTTTACAAAAATTATTTTGAAAATGGTCCATCGGGCGGTCGAAAAAAAAAAAAAAAAAAAAAAACATCATTGGAAAATTAAGTTATTACTAATAACATCAGAACAAAGACATCATATCTTTTATAACCTTAACACAGAGACGAAAAATCAAAATATGCAATGAAAGACATCTATATCTTCAAATGAAATGAGTCACCTAAAAGCACCTTTTGTAACATCAGGATATTTTAAACACTCCATTAAATGACATGCGTTCTTCTCCCATTAAAACGAAAAACTGCGCTTAATTTCCGTAATTCGATGCGCACCATTACGCAATGCGATGCCCGTTGCATAAATCTCATATAAGATAAACTACTCATACACAAAGTATGTGTTTGCTCTTATTCGATTTATGACATCGCCCATGCAAAAAATCGAGGTAGATCGATCCCCGCGTCGTCGCGGTAATGTTTGTTAAAGTTGTTGTTGTCATGAAAACTCGTTGATTTACAACGCAAAACGTCTTATTTGAACTGACGCGAATTAATACAATCATATTTGTCAACTTGGCTTTTGCTTTATTTTGATAATTTAATCCGAAGTTTAATGTTAGCAAGTGTTTTGACTGGAATTGTAAACAAGGAGCCAGTTAAAGTCTTCCGAAAATGTGCAGTCTGTGTGAATTGACAGTTTGACGTCATCAAAGGAAAGCCGCTTGCTTTCTCAAGCAATAAAGCGACAAATTTCGCGCCGACAAAATTGGCTTCCTTTGTCTAGCAATCAACATGCCGAACCAATCGTGCGTTTGTTTCTCAGTTGCAATGCTCCAATTTAATAATAGCACGTGCATAGCTCCGCCTTCGAATCTTTTGCAGAGAACGGAGGCGGAGTTTAACGGTTAATTGAGCTAGTATTTTACGCAAGTTGAGTTCCGATTTGCCGAAATTACTCGGCCCTAAGCATTAAAACGACAAATACATTTATCAATGATTTTCCGAGATATACCGATTTGTTCCGATTTCCAAACTTTCTGTACAGTTCCTATAAACTATGGCGGACGTGTTAACAAAATTCCTAAACACATATATTGTAAATAATGGCAGTGTTTTATTGGATTATTTATACTAATTATCAAATTGCACGGTAATACTTTTTTTTATCTACTAGAATATCGGGTTTGTTTAATATAATAAACATGTTAAACAATATAGTTGCGTCACAGACTCGGAAATAAATTATGATGCGGTCGACATTTTACTGACGCTGATTTTCCTATTGTCTGTAAATAAATAAATTTTGAGAAGTGCCCATAAAAGGACTGGTACATACTGTGTCACATTGAAAATATCCCGATCTCTGCAATATATGTGAACCAATCGTTGATTGTACTTACTTGATTTTATTCGCAACAGTACTCAAACCGGATCGTTTTTTTCTCGGTTCGCTCGTTTTTCAGTGCGGTCGGGAATAAAATATATAAAAAAAAGACGATTTTCCGATTTTATTTTTTTTCCCATTTTCCAAAAATTAGGGTCGGCGGTTTTGTAAACCAAGAAATATAAAAGTCGTGGCCTAAATGATATAAAAGGGAAGATAATTAAAAAACTAAGGTAGATAGAGTTATGGTTTTTAGTCACTGCACGTCTCCTACTTGCCATCTGTTTATATTTTAAGTTTCAAGTAAATCCCTTCCGTAGATTAAGAGATATGCTCTGGACAAAAATTTACTTTAAAGTTATATAAAAGGGGAGATATTTCAAAAACTATGGTAGATAGAGTTATGGTTTTTGGTCACTGCTCTTCTCCTAGTTGCCATCTGTTTATATTCAAAGTTAAAAGTAAATCCATTGAATAGATTTGGAGTTATGCTCCGGACAAAGTTTCGGACGGACGGACAGACGGACGGGACCAATTACTATATCCCCTCCGAATTTTCTTTTGGCGGGGACAAAAAAGGGAGTTTATTCAAAAACTAAGGTAGATAGTGTTATGGTTCTTAGTCACTGCACTTCTCCTACTTGCCATCTGTTTATATTTAAAGTTTCAAGTAAATCCCTTCAGTAGTTTAGAGTTATGCTCCGGACAAAAGTTTACTTTGAAATTAAATAAAGGGAGATAATTCAATAACTAAGGTAGATAGAGTAATGGTTTTTAGTCAATGCACTTCTCCTACTTGCCATCTGTTTATATTTGAAGTTTCAAGTAAATCCCTTCAGTAGATTTTGAGTTATGCTCCGGACAAAAATTTACTTTGAAATTGAATAAAGGGAGATAATTCAAAAACTAAGGTAGATAGAGTTATGGTTCTTAGTCACTGCACTTCTCCTACTTGCCATCTGTTTATATTTCAAGTTTGAAGTTAATTCTTTAGTAGATTTAGAGTTATGCTCCGGACAAAAATTTACTTAAAATTATATAAAAGGGGAGATAAATCAAAATGTATGGTAGATAGAGTTATGGTTAATGGTCACTGCACTTCTCCTAGTTGCCATCTGTTTATATTTTAAGTTTCAAGTAAATCTCTTGAGTAGATTTAGAGTCATGCTCCGGACAAAATTTACATTAAAGTTATACAAAAGGGGAGATAATTCAAAAACTAAGGTAGATAGAGTTATGGTTCTTGGCCACTGATGGTCACTGCACTTCTCCTAGTTGCCATCTGTTAATATTCTAAGATTAAAGTAAATCCATTGAATAGATTTTGAGTTATGCTCTGGACAAAGTTTCGGACGGACGGACGAACAGACAGACAGGACCAATTACTATATCCCCTCCAAAAAAAAATTTGGCGGGGATAATTAATGTGTGCTGAGAGTGTGCTTGAACGATAGCATGTATATTAGTTGCTGGAACCCTCACCTAATATTGGTGATCACACGAGATTTTCGCAATATCTTGTATATCTGGTCTTCCATACAGTGCTGCAAACGTTTCACAGTCGAAATTTTCTGCAAAATATTGAGCAAAAATAATGCAAAACTACGAATAACAAACCAGATCTTTTTCACATTAAGAATCATTCTTCATAAAAAAAAAATAACCAAGTTGTAGTGAAAACAAGAAATGTATCTGTATGCAAAAATGCATGCACACTCAACTTTCATCTCAAAACTCTAATAATGAAAAAAAGGATCAACATATTTAGGTACTCAAGCTCGTATACTGGTTAATATTTCCTTTAAATATCAACATGCAAACAGCATTAATTGTTTGCTAAATAAACAATATTTAAGTGCAACAACCATAGTCATTTTTTTTTCTTAATATTAATACTAAATGTCTTAAAGCAAAATTCAGTCTAGTAATTGTTTTACTAAATATTATAAAACAAGAGATGTGTTTGTCAGTAGCACATTGCCCCCTACTGCAGCACTTTTTTTTGTTGACCTTTGACCTTGAAGGATAACCTTGACCTTTCACCACTCAAAATGTGCAGCTCCATGAGATACACATGCAGGCCAAATACCAAGTTGCTATCTTCAATATTGCAAAAGTTATGACCAAGGTTAAGACAGACACATACAATGAAAGACAGACAGGCCAAAAACAATATACCCCCGATCATTCGATCCGGGGGCATACAAATATCCAAGGGCAAGAACACTAACCTGAGGTTTGCTCCTATATGCGGAGTTTTCCACCGCCTCTTCAGAGTCAAACTCCAACGTGGACATCTCAAACAAAAAGAGAACGCGGGGAGAGCAAGGTCGAGCGTTGTACTTCCAGTCGGGCGACACTCCAAGGCTTGCAATCTGGTCCTGGACACATTTCTGAGTCTTGACTCTGAGAGAAAGGAAACATGGTACCATATGGATACTTTCATATCTGAACAGTTTGTAGTCAAGTATTTGTTAGCAAAAAAAAAAAACAATACCAAATTTCTTTTCTTTTTTTAAACAATGTTATTTTTCCCACTAAAAAAGAACCAAAGCACTATTTCCAAAAAAAATGTAGTCAATTAGACAATCAAATTAAATTTAAGACCTTTCTAACTAGATTCTAGTTTTAAAGACTTCATTTCCTAACCTAAGCTACTATTGAGCTGCAGACAGAACAAGAAACTGTCTATGCACTATATATTCAGATAAAAGGAAACGTCTTGAGGGCACAGTAGTTGGGGGGACAAGAAATTTTTTATAGAAAATTTCAAAGGGCCATAACTCTGTGAAAAATCATCCGACCAGAACCCGTTGATAATATGCACATCTCCTCTTGGTAGTTAAGCTTCCCATAAAGTTTCATTGAATTCCGGTCATTAGTTGCTGAGAAATAGCCCGGACATGAATTGCAATATTTGTACAGTTAATGGAAAATTTCAAAGGGCCATAACTCTGTGAAAAATCATCCAACCAGAACCCGCTGATAATATGCACATCTCCTCTTGGAAGTGAAGCTCCCCATAGTTTCATTGAATTCCGGTCTTTAGTTGCTGAGAAGTAGCCCGGAGAAGAATTGCACTATATGTACAGTTAATGGAAAATTTAAAAGGGCCATAACTCTGTGAAAAATCATCCGACCAGAACCCGCTGATAATATGCACATCTCCTCTTGGTAGTAAAGCTTCCCATAAAGTTTCATTGAATTCCAGTCATTAGTTGCTGAGAAATAGCCCGGACAAGAATTGCACTATATGTACAGTTAATGAAAAATTTCTAAGGGCTATAACTCTGTGAAAAATCATCCAACAATAACCCGCTGATAATATGCACATCTCCTCTTGGTAGTAAAGCTTCCCATAAAGTTTCATTGAATTCCGGTCATTAGTTGCTGAGAAATAGCCTGAACAAAAATTGTGCACGGACGGACACACGGACGGACAGACGAAGCGGCGACTATATGCTCCCCCAAGGCTGGCTCTGGTTTTATGCTGGTTGCAGAGAACCATTTTCACGCTGTTTCTTAGCGGGAAACAAATAAATAACAGAGACCTCTTATGCCGAAAGTTTAAAGAGGAATATTGTTGGTATAAACAAAATTTCATCAATCATACCTTAAATGAGCTTATTGTTGGTATCAAACTGAAATATTGACATATTTTGCATTAATACATATTCCCTTTTCTCACACATATATCTAGAGAAGCTAATAAAAAACAGTATTTTAAGACAAAATTAATAAAATATCAATTTGTTTCTTTGATACAGGGGCCCAGTGGGACTAAAAACTACAACAGTCATTGAAGATGACAAAATCCCCACACTAGCTCATTTAAAGCAGGTGCCAGACTTAAACATTAAATGCTGATATGTGGAAGATATCACTTATCGGATAGAACATATCATTTACCGAATGGAAGATATCACTTATCAGATGAAAGATATCACTTACTGTATGGAAGATATCACTTACCAGATGGAAGATATAACTTACCGTATGGAAGATATCACTTACCATATGGAAGATATCACTTATTGGATGGAAGATACCACTCACCGTATGGAAGATATCACTTATCAAATGGAAGATATCACTTACCAGATGGAAGATATCACTTATCAGATGGAAGATATCACTTACCATATGGGAGATATCACTTACCGGATGGAAGATATCACTTATCGGATGGAAGATATCACTTATTGGATGGAAGATATCACTTACCGTATGGAATCCAGTATCCTAAAGAGCCTCACGTATGTGGTATCAAATGAGGACCCTGGATGTGAGATCTGTTAATACATGGAAAACATAGGAGAAGAAATTGTGACCGTAGGTAAATTATTGTGTCACCAACCGTGACCATTGCTTATCATGTATTGGAAAGAAAAAACCTTTTTGTACAATTAAGTTTTTTTTCTTCTAAATTTATATTAAAAACATAAACAAGTAACAGATATCTGAAATATTTTGACCACTGCTAAGTCCCTCATAACCAAACCTAGCAGATATTTTTAGTTTTTAAAACCTACAATTTGAATGAAGCTTGGCCTTTTCCCGTAATATAGTTGGATTTTTTTCCATTATGTAAAGATGCAAAAGGTTTGAGTCCTTACGATGATACATTATAAATATACCATTTAATGTGCCATGTTGGAATATATCTATAGACAAGGGACAAAATTGTCACAAAACCAGGTTTTCATTGTGAAAAAAAATCTGATAAAGGGAGACAACTCAAACTGAACTTTTGAAATGAACAAACAAAATTAACCCCATTTGTAAGTTTGTTTTAAAATAAATCTATTTTTAATCGTGGCGACCTTGACATTCGAGATATTGACGTGATTCTTTCTTGCGACACACCGTCCCATGATGGTGAACAAATGTGCCAAATGATTTTAAAATCTCATAATGAATGACATAGTTATAGCCCAGACAAGCTCATTTATGGCTATTTTTTACGTTTGAACTCAAAGTGTGACCTTGACCTTGGAGATATTGACGTAATTGTTTCGCGCGACACACCGTCTAATGATGGTTAACAAATGTGCCAAATGATTTTAAAATCTCACAATGAACGACAAAGTTATGGCCCGGACAAGCTTGTTCCGCCAGCCCGCCAGCCAGCCCGCCAGCCAGCCCGCCCGCATTCACCAATCTAATAACCAGTTTTTTCCTTCGGAAAACCTGGTTAAAAATATATACATTCTTTGCTTCACATGTACCTGTACATGTTTCTCTTTGTTAGACAGATATGACCTAAAGTCTATATTACTCGATAACGTATGTAACAAATATTTTTCAGGTTTACAGTACCTTTGGCCAAGATAATCAAATGTAAAACATTGTATAATGCATTTTAAGCTAAACATGTAGAGAATCACGTTTCTACTGTTATAATATACCATGGTGGACTAAATTTGAACGCTTTATACATATGTTTTATTGTATTTGCCTTCTTCAAATTAATTAAATTTGACCTGTTTAAATTCTACAAAAGCAGAAAGTCTAATCCCTGATTATTCTGTGCAGACTCTGAACGTGGCACATATCATGGAAACTTTAAAGTACTAAAATTGGAGAGCAGTTAATTTGGGTTACATACCACTATTAGATGTGAAACTTGGAACAGGAACAACATGCACTTAGCATAGTGGCACTCCTCCTGTTGCCATAGCCCCTGCAATTCCTAAAAAAAACACCACAAAAAATTTGAATTTGGGCTGGGCTCTGTGAAAAAGGGGTTTAATGCAGTCCACACATGCTAATCAGGGGCAAAACTTTTTGCAGTTATGATATTTTCATTTGAACAAAGTATTTTGGGGGTTAAAATCCAGTTTGGGCAGAAAGCGGACTGCACAAGCTAATCTGGGACGACAGTTTCCGCACATGTATTTAGCCCACTTTCAACAGAGCGCGGCTCATTTCTACATTACCACTGGCGACAACTGACATGAGCCACCATGAAACATCAGAAATATATGAAAAGGGTTTTAAGACAGGAACAGGTAACACATTAACAGGACCTTACAAATATACATTGAATATTAAAATCAAGACTTAGTTACCTCCATTGTCAGAAGCAATTTGCATCTGTTCAGACAGGTTGGACAAATAACACATAAACAAGACCTTACGATTAATAATTATACCTTGAATATAAAAATCAAAACCTAGTTCAAACTACCTTTTCAGAGGCATTTTTCATTTGTTCACAGACGGCTGAAAGTCTGTACGTATCATGTAGACTGGTGTGGTGTAGATAGACCACATTATTGTCACCATCATAGTAACACTCTATCTCTCCCTGTCAAAATAGAGAAACACCGGGATACAATTCCTCACATTTGTCGAAATAGTACAACTAAATAAAGTAAAAAACATAAAATTAAACAAGAGCTGTCTACAGAGATCGCTCATGGCTATTCTTTCACTTTGCTTGTTTAATGATCATTTTATGACAGTCACCTGACATAATGACCACAAACACAGATTTGAAGTTCAATATCTTTATTAGGTATACAGTATAAGTAAATTTAAATATGAATATTTACAAATAAAGGGCAATATTAGTGTAGAGATAATTTCATATCAAATCCCTATACACATATTTCGCTGGGTTGGGCATTGAACCGCTGATCAATGGAGCCACAGTCTGGGAAAACAGGGCTTAATGCATGTGCAAAGTGTTGTCCAGATTAGCCTGTGCAGTTGGCACAGGCTAATCTGGGAACACACTTCCTGCCTGAATTGGATTTGGTTAATTCCATAAAGGCCGAAAGTGTTAACCCTGAAAAGCCTTGCTGCATGCAGGGGCTAATCTGGGATGGCACTTTAAACACATACATAAAGCCCAGTTTTCCCCGAATGAGGCTCATTGAATGTACAGTCCACCCTACCAACTGAGCTAGCCAGTCCTGAGCATGAGGATTCATAAAGGGAGTTTTGACATCGGTCAGTAGTTAAGTTGTTCATACAAGTAATATATGTTTGTGGCACTATTAAGGGTAAAATGACGTTTACCCGCACCATATGTTTTTTAAAACATTATTTGTGTTCAAAGTAGTATATTTAACTGAACAATAGTATTAAGGTGTACTATTGTTAAGATTATTATTTCATTATTATACTATTATAGATTGTTTTTTTTGTTTTTTTTCCTATCAATATGAAACAAAAAATTGTGTTACCTTATTTACCAATGTCTTTAATTCTTTACTAACACCCTGAAACAAAATGAGGATATAGTTATAAAAAGACACAAAATTGTTAGAACAATATACAAAGATGTCTTGATCTAACAACCGTTATAAAGATATTCTACTTTGCAGAATTAGATTTACACAGACCTTATCTAAAGACTGCTACATGACAGTGATAAATCTGATGAAGTTAATTTATTTTCTGCAAAATCATTTTTTGGGGGACACATGAATGTTTTGTTTATTCTTGGGTCACAATTTAATAGCATTTTTTCAAAAACAAACATCTGTGACATTGCCTGACCCTACCCCGTGACTTCATGCTAACTAATTTCAATGATACATGTACTACAGTATTTGTGTCATGGTTTCAAGGCTTGCTTTTGGGATTCCTGGCATTCTCAATATTGTTCCAAGCATTGCACAATACAAAATTAATGAAGTCATTATCCAACACTCGCACAATAATCTAGTTTCTCTTAACTGTACAATCACTTATACATGTGTATTCATATGCTTGAAATTCTGTGTTTTTCCAAAAACTAACATGCTTGAGGACACATAATTTTGTTGGCATTGGAAAAAAAGAACGAGGAATTTGCGTTGGTCTTTTTCTAATGTGTTTAATTTGTGGATAAGTCAACCCAAGAATAATTGAGTCATGTTCTGAGAAAACTGGGCATTATGCATGTGCGTAAAGTGTTGTCCCAGATTAGCCTGTGCAGTTCACACAGGCTAATCAGGGACGACACTTTCCGCTTTGATGGTGTTTTTCGTTTAAAGGAAGTCTCTTCTACACAAAAATCCAGTAGAGGCGGAGAGTATCGTCCCTTATTAGCCTGTGCAGACTGCACAGGCAAATCTGGGACGACACTTAACGCACATGCATTATGCCCAGTTTTATCAGAACGCTGCTCAATTAACCTTTTAACACTATGTGAAATACACAAGCATTACCTGAAAGACCTCTGCGTCTAGTACATTGTTGAACTTGGATGCCTTGGAGGTGAATCCGCTATGGCTGCTCTTTCCAATGATGGACACCACACACACCTTGTTGGACTTCCAGTGCTCTGGACTGATCAAGATCATAATTCTATCTTAACCCTTTACCACTTACAGTAGATACATATTTTGGCATGTTTGTAGTCTCTTAAAAAGTTAAATTTAATCAAAGACATTTCTTACTAGATTCAAGTTTTAAAGGCTCCAATTCTAACCCTAAGATACTGATGAACAGCAAACATGAATCAATTAACCCTTTCCCACTCAGAGGCAAAGTGAAAATGGCTATGTGCAAACAGCATTAAACCTGAACAGACAGCAAGTTACTCGCAGGCTGTTCTGGTTTTATGCTGTTTGCACATAGCCATTTTCACTTTTCCTCTGAGTGGGGAAGGGTTAACTGATTCAGGATTTTTCCATTCTCAAACTGTTAATAAAACAAGCACATGTGCATAGTAACAAACCTTAGCGACCAATCAGAAGGGCCCGTAAGATGAGAAACATAATTGACAGGATACAGATTACTACAGGGAGCTAAATCTAGCCAGTTTTTGTCAAAATCATTTTAATGCAGTTTTTGTTGTTCTGTTCAAGAATAACTTTTTAACTATAAATGGACGTACTAGTATAAAACATTTGTGTTTTTAAATATTTATATTTAGAACTTACATGTAAGGTGTATTTATTTAAAGGGCCTTTGTATGAAATCATGCAAATGATCTACAAAATAATTGTTAATAAACAGAAAATAAATAAAAACTCCTTAAAATGGAAAATCATTAACTGTTCAAAATTACTAAATGGCTATTTAAAGACGAAGAAATATTCTATCAAACCAATTGGATTGTGAGGACCGATGAGAACCAGGCATATATATTGGTAAAATTCTATTTGTTTTATGCCAAATACATGTATGTTATTGTTCAAAGTTCTTTTATTAACTCTTTCAGTGCTGGAACCGAACTTTGAAAGCATTTGCAAACAGTTTGGATCCAGATGAGACACCACAGAACGTGGCATCTCATAAGGATCCAAACAGTTTGCTATTCTGATAGTATTCTTTGAATTTTTTTTTAAAGAAATGCTTATTTTAGAAATTCAGCAGACGACATTTTAGCAGACAACAAATTTCCCATAATGCAAAGGGTTTAAGTGTAACACATGAGTCTTGGAGATTGAGAAGACTATTGGCTTGCAGGCAGCAATTTATATTGACTATCAGGGGTATCGCTAGGTCTATTGGCTCGCAGGCAGCAATTTATATTGACTATCAGGGGTATCGATAGGTCTATTGGCTTGCAGGCAGCAATTTATATTGACTATCAGGGGTATCGCTAGGTCTATTGGCTCGCTCGCAGGCAGCAATTTATAATGACTATCAGGGGTATGCATAGACTATTGGCTTGCAGGCAGCAATTTATATTGACTATCAGGGGTATCGCTAGGTCTATTGGCTCGCAGGCAGCAATTTATGTTGACTATCAGGGGTATCGCTAGGTCTATTGGCTCGCAGGCAGCAATTTATATTGACTATCAGGGGTATGCATAGACTATTGGCTTGCAGGCAGCAATTTATATTGACTATCAGGGGTATGCATAGACTATTGGCTTGCAGGCAGCAATTTATATTGACTATCAGGGGTATGCATAGACTATTGGCTTGCAGGCAGCAATTTATATTGACTATCAGGGGTATGCATAGACTATTGTCTTGCAGGAGGCAATTTATATTGACTATCAGGGGTATGCATAGACTATTGGCTTGCAGGCAGCAATTTATATTGACTATCAGGGGTATGCATAGACTATTGTCTTGCAGGCAGCAATTTATATTGACTATCAGGGGTATGCATAGACTATTGGCTTGCAGGCAGCAATTTATTATCCCCACGCTTTTTGAAAAAAAGGTGGGGATATTGTGGTTATCTCCGCCGTCCGTCCGTCTGTCTGTCTGTCTGTCCGTCCGTCCTGGCCACTATCTCCTCCTACACTAAAAGCACTAGAACCTTGAAACTTACACACATGGTAGCTATGAGCATATGTGCGACCCTGCACTATTTGGAATTTTGATCTGACCCCTGGGTCAAAAGTTATAGCAGTTGGGGTGGGGCCGCGTCAGAAATTATCACTCATTTTTTTAGGTTATTTTACATTTACTTCTTTATTTCTACACCGATTCACTTCAAATTGATACTGGACCTCTCTTATGACAATACGGTCAATCTCAACCATGCATGGCCCCATTCCCAACCCTGGGGCGCCCCGCCCACATAGGCCACACCCACCAAAAATTTCCATTTACTATAATTTTTTCATTTCTACACGGATTCACTTCAAATTGATACTGAACTTTTGTTATGACATTAGGGTCAATCTCAACTATGCATGGCCCCAATCCCAACCCTGGGGCGCCCGCCCACATAGGCCACACCCACCAAAAAATTCCATTTACTATAATTTTTTCATTTCTACACGGATTCACTTCAAATTGATACTGAACTTCTCTTATGACATTAGGGTCAATCTCAACTATGCATGGCCCCATAACCAACCCTGGGGCCCCGCCCACATAGACCACACCCACCCAAAATTGCCTTTACTATAATTTCTTCATTTCTACACCGATTCACTTCAAATTGATATTGAACTTCTCTTATGACAATACAGTCAATCTCAACTATGCATGGCCCCATTACCAACCCTGGGGCGCCCCGTCCACATAGACCACACCCACCCAAAATTGCCTTTTACTATAATTTCTTCATTTCTACACCGATTCACTTCAAATTGATACTGAACCTCTCTTATGACAATACGGTCAATCTCAACTATGCATGGCCCCATTACCAACCCTGGGGCCCCGCCCACATAGACCACACCCGCCCAAAATTGCCTTTTACTATAATTTCTTCATTTCTACACCGATTCACTTCAAATTGATACTGAACTTCTCTTATGACAATACGGTCAATCTCAACTATGCATGGCACAATTACCAACCCTGGGGCGCCCTGCCCACATATGTCACACCCACCCAAAATTGCCTTTTACTATAACTTCTTCATTTCTACACCAATTCACTTCTAATTGATGATGAACTTCTCTTATGACAATACGGTCAATCTCAGCTATGCATGGCCCCATTACCAACCCTGGGGCACACCTAGGTCAAACATTCGGCGTGGGGATACGCGTCGGCCTCTGCCGCGCCATTTCTAGTATTGACTATCAG
Organism: Dreissena polymorpha; assembly: GCF_020536995.1. NCBI lineage: Eukaryota > Metazoa > Mollusca > Bivalvia > Myida > Dreissenidae > Dreissena > Dreissena polymorpha. The sequence goes on along the minus strand of NC_068359.1, from coordinate 24,509,622 downwards.
GGGTATGCATAGACTATTGGCTTGCAGGCAGCAATTTATATTGACTATCAGGGGTATGCATAGACTATTGGCTTGCAGGCAGCAATTTATATTGACTATTAGGGGTATGCATAGACTATTGGCTTGCAGGCAGCAATTTATATTGACTATCAGGGGTATCGCTAGGTCTATTGGCTTGCAGGCAGCAATTTATATTGACTATCAGGGGTATCACTAGGTCTATTGGCTTGCAGGCAGCAATTTATATTGACTATCAGGGGTATGCATAGACTATTGGCTTGCAGGCAGCAATTTATATTGACTATCAGGGGTATGCATAGACTATTGGCTTGCAGGCAGCAATTTATATTGACTATCAGGGGTATGCATAGACTATTGGCTTGCAGGCAGCAATTTATATTGACTATCAGGGGTATCGCTAGGTCTATTGGCTTGCAGGCAGCAATTTATATTGACTATCAGGGGTATCGCTAGGTCTATTGGCTTGCAGGCAGCAATTTATATTGACTATCAGGGGTATCGCTAGGTCTATTGGCTTGCAGGCAGCAATTTATATTGACTATCAGGGGTATCGCTAGGTCTATTGGCTTGCAGGCAGCAATTTATATTGACTATCAGGGGTATCGCTAGGTTTATTGGCTTGCAGGCAGCAATTTATATTGACTTTCAGGGGTATCACTAGGTTTATTGGCTTGCAGGCAGCAATTTATATTGACTATCAGGGGTATCGCTAGGTTTATTGGCTTGCAGGCAGCAATTTATATTGACTATCAGGGGTATCGCTAGGTCTATTGGCTTGCAGGCAGCAATTTATATTGACTATCAGGGGTACCACTAGGTTTATTGGCTTGCAGGCAGCAATTTATATTGACTATCAGGGGTATCGCTAGGTTTATTGGCTTGCAGGCAGCAATTTATATTGACTATCAGGGGTATCGCTAGGTTTATTGGCTTGCAGGCAGCAATTTATATTGACTATCACGGGTATCGCTAGGTCTATTGGCTTGCAGGCAGCAATTTATATTGACTATCAGGGGTATCGCTAGGTCTATTGGCTTGCAGGCAGCAATTTATATTGACTATCAGGGGTATCGCTAGGTCTATTGGCTTGCAGGCAGCAATTTATATTGACTATCAGGGGTATCGCTAGGTCTATTGGCTTGCAGGCAGCAATTTATATTGACTATCAGGGGTATCGCTAGGTCTATTGGCTTGCAGGCAGCAATTTATATTGACTATCAGGGGTATCGCTAGGTCTATTGGCTTGCAGGCAGCAATTTATATTGACTATCAGGGGTATCGCTAGGTCTATTGGCTTGCAGGCAGCAATTTATATTGACTATCAGGGGTATCGCTAGGTCTATTGGCTTGCAGGCAGCAATTTATATTGACTATCAGGGGTATCGCTAGGTCTATTGGCTTGCAGGCAGCAATTTATATTGACTATCAGGGGTATCGCTAGGTTTATTGGCTTGCAGGCAGCAATTTATATTGACTATCAGGGGTATCGCTAGGTTTATTGGCTTGCAGGCAGCAATTCATATTGACTATCAGGGGTATCGCTAGGTCTATTGGCTTGCAGGCAGCAATTCATATTGACTATCAGGGGTATCGCTAGGTTTATTGGCTTGCAGGCAGCAATTCATATTGACTATCAGGGGTAACGCTAGGTCTATTGGCTTGCAGGCAGCAATTTATATTGACTATCAGGGGTATGCATAGAATATTGGCTTGCAGGCAGCAATTTATATTGACTATCAGGGGTATGCATAGACTATTGGCTTGCAGGCAGCAATTTATATTGACTATCAGGGGTATCGCTAGGTCTATTGGCGTGCAGGCAGCAATTCATATTGACTATCAGGGGTATCGCTAGGTTTATTGGCTTGCAGGCAGCAATTCATATTGACTATCAGGGGTAACGCTAGGTCTATTGGCTTGCAGGCAGCAATTTATATTGACTATCAGGGGTATGCATAGAATATTGGCTTGCAGGCAGCAATTTATATTGACTATCAGGGGTATCGCTAGGTCTATTGGCTTGCAGGCAGCAATTTATATTGACTATCAGGGGTATCGCTAGGTTTATTGGCTTGCAGGCAGCAATTTATATTGACTATCAGGGGTATCGCTAGGTTTATTGGCTTGCAGGCAGCAATTCATATTGACTATCAGGGGTATCGCTAGGTCTATTGGCTTGCAGGCAGCAATTCATATTGACTATCAGGGGTATCGCTAGGTTTATTGGCTTGCAGGCAGCAATTCATATTGACTATCAGGGGTAACGCTAGGTCTATTGGCTTGCAGGCAGCAATTTATATTGACTATCAGGGGTATGCATAGAATATTGGCTTGCAGGCAGCAATTTATATTGACTATCAGGGGTATGCATAGACTATTGGCTTGCAGGCAGCAATTTATATTGACTATCAGGGGTATGCATAGACTTTTGGCTTGCAGGCAGCAATTTATATTAGGGATGGCAAAATTATTCGAATAATCGAATATTCGATTGAATGGTCAGCATTCGAATAATAAAAATGATATTCGCATATTCGCATTTTTTTTTCAAACGTAATTTCACTAATATTTAATGACCTGCGAATCGCTTACTAAAAAGCAACCGAAATCACTTGGGAGTAACATGATTGACGTGACGTTCTTCGTGTCAAACTGATAACGCGGCCCGTATCAGTGTTGATTGCGCAATGCAATATACACGCTCTAAGAAAGGCCCCGACTGTTGTTTGCCAATGGGGTGCCAATTAACGGTTTCAATTGACTGGCGAATAATAATTAAGTTTTGTGATCACAGTATGTACAGCCATTAAAATGTGTGAATTACTCAAATCGCGCAATGCAATATTCTTACTATAGGAAAGGGCCCGAACTGTTGTTTGTCAATTAGGTACCAATAAAGGGCTTCAATTTACTTGCGAATAATAATTTAGTTTACGTGATCACAGTTTGAACAGACATTTAAATATGTGAATTACTCAAAAGTAACAGATGATATAAATTAAACAATCATCAAGGAATCATAATTCATATCTGAAAATGCCACCAGCCCCTTCTGCAGTATGGAATACTTTACACGGTCTGTGGATAAGAAGACCGCAACGTGTAATGTGTGTAAACTTAGTTTTACATATGCGCGGTCTGCTACAAATCTGTGGAATCATTAAAAAATAAAATTCTATGACACGGTGTTTTTCATTCTATTTGTGCCCGATCACAGTATCGGTCATAGTATTAGTCGACAGCGATACAATTATTCGATAACAACGTTAATAAACAGCCTCGTATTTAGCAAACGGATATAACTTACAAACCAATGTAAATTAACACATAACAAGGTAAAAATCAATCCAGCCGTTTTATGCGAATATTCGAATATTCGATTGAATGAATTTGCGAACATTCGAATACCGATATTGGTATTCGATGCCATCCCTAATTTATATTGACTATCAGGGGTATGCATAGACTATTGGCTTGCAGGCAGCAATTTATATCGACTATCAGGGGTATCGCTAGGTCTATTGGCTTGCAGGCAGCAATTTATATTGACTATCAGGGGTATCGCTAGGTCTATTGGCTTGCAGGCAGCAATTTATATTGACTATCAGGGGTATCGCTAGGTCTATTGGCTTGCAGGCAGCAATTTATATTGACTATCAGGGGTATCGCTAGGTCTATTGGCTTGCAGGCAGCAATTTATATTGACTATCAGGGGTATCGCTAGGTTTATTGGCTTGCAAGCAGCAATTTATATTGACTATCAGGGGTATCGCTAGGTTTATTGGCTTGCAGGCAGCAATTTATATTGACTATCACGGGTATCGCTAGGTCTATTGGCTTGCAGGCAGCAATTTATATTGACTATCAGGGGTATCGCTAGGTCTATTGGCTTGCAGGCAGCAATTTATATTGACTATCAGGGGTATCGCTAGGTCTATTGGCTTGCAGGCAGCAATTTATATTGACTATCAGGGGTATCGCTAGGTCTATTGGCTTGCAGGCAGCAATTTATATTGACTATCAGGGGTATCGATAGGTTTTCAAAACAGGAGTCCTAGGACTCCTTACTTGGAAAAGTAGGAGTTGCATTAAATAGTGCACACATCTTCAAATTTTCAGCAAAAAATCCATTTCAATATAGCGTGAATATAAAATAATACATAATATAATTGTTGGTTTCATTATTAAAAACACATATTAAACTATTCCTTGCTTGAATGTCCAGTTAAAACCTGTGGTCATGATTTAATTGAATAAATTTACATTGTAACTTCAATAAAACGCTTATGGGTCAAAACCTAAAACCTGGGTTATAAACAAACCACGTTTTAAGTAAGTTCAGTGCTCTTTTTGCCATGTGTTTTCTTACTGAATTTGCAAAACAATTCATATAAACTCTACTGTATTCATAACCCACTTGAATGCTGTAATGTATATGAATTGTTTGTTTTGCTGTTTTCTTTTCTCTTGATGGTCAATTTAATTAACAATTAATATAATTGAATGTGAATAATACACATTAACAGTTTGTACCCATACCATCAAAGGAAGGAACTGCATCGTATTTGGTATTATACCTTTTTTTTTAACAAAAAATATATTTACCTTATAATTATATAACCCAGTTGAAACAACAATAAAACCAGTTTAATACACATGTTTTGACAGTGTTACCAGATGACATTAATTAAATCTATGCCTAATTTTTTTACACCTGTTGGCAGACATCAAATGTTTCGATGTTAATGCTGAGTTGGGGCCAGTTTCTATAAAGATAAAACTGTAAATTTGTAACATATCAGTAAGTGGCCATTTCAAAAGGCATTAATAAATTCTATATGAGAAGAAGCACACACATACTGTCAGATACAGCATTAAAGAATAAGTTTCATAGAGGATGGGATGTGAGAAAACTATCGGACATTGCACTACATTGGATTAATTGGATTTTAAACAGGTGTGAGGATTAGTTTCAATAATTCAACTCTCAGCTTTATAAACCAAAGGGTTGCTGAGAGTTGCTTGATTGCTCCACAAATAGCACGGACAATGTTATGGCATATCAACATCTGCTTTTGTAAAACTTAATTACTGCTTGTATTGATTGTTTCCTCGACCCAATTAATAAAAATGGTTGTCCACGGGCAATTTAATTGTAAAAATATGAGCTGCCCAGACTAGCAAATGTACGACTCAGGCAACTCGGACATTTGATTTCGCCACCCCTGGACTCTCAAGAGTCATCACAGCAACAATTATCATCGACTAGTGCGAGGATAAAAATTGTGTTGGCTAGAATTTTAATAGGATATTGCTTTACATGCATTGTTTGTTAATGGAATGACTTGAATATGTGCATCCCAGGGACTCTAAATTGGTTTCCAACTAGTCCATATAAACGTACTCCCAGAGCCTTTGATAATTTTTGCTATGGCAGCTCTGGCAGTCCATATGCACCCCTTCATAAACATGGGTGCAGTTCAGCGAACGGAATCCGTGCGCCTCACTTAACAGACGTCGTTCGAGAAAAATTAAGGAAAATAATGAATAAACTTCATAAACATGTTTAATTTACCAGAATGGCAACCTATGGATGTTATCCTTTGCATGCACCCTATAAAAACACGACGATGTGTCAACACACTTTTCTCGCTGACATTTTTATGTTTAAATTTGAAACAGTGTATTCTGTATCGAATACCACATCGTTATGGACTTTAATAGCTCCATCACATAACCAACGTGCAAAATATTGGTGTACTGCAACCTAACCAATATTGGATCAATTTTCCAATATGGCGGATACAGCGTACAAAAGAAAAACTAATTCAATAAAAAGCAATTATTTCTTGCTTTAATGGTACCATTTGGATGAGTTTGTGGTTTAGACAGGTAAACTTTAATAAGTTCTTGCAGTTTCAGTGTTCCTTAACCCTTGCATTATTGATAACATTTTGCACCCATGGACAAGAGAGAGCGCATTGCAACTCTCGGCAACCCATTGGGTTATAAAGCTGAGAGTTGAATTATTGCAACTAGTTTCCAACAAGCGTAATTTGTTTTAAAGCGTTTCTGGAGAACCCTGACTATATATATATATATATATATATATAGAGTTATGGAGGTTTCGGTAAATGACAAGTTCGGTAAATTGATTTATAAAGTAAATGCCGTGGAGGTTTCGGTAAATTGGTATAAATAGGGATTATCGCACCTTTTGTCGATAAGCGTGCACATTAATTGAGAATTTATTTATAGAAATGTTCATACACAGATGAGTGCATGGGAGAATATACCACTTTAAAATAACATTTTAATTAACTGATATCATCTTTTGCAACGTATAACCAGTATGTTCAAGGGCCAACGCGTTTGTAGTTTTACCGCAACATTGCACAATCATTTAAAGTTTTGCAACAAGTTCACTTTTCAAATAAACAACTTGATGTACTGTATTGCGAAATGATTTATTTGACATTTGATCAAAACGGGTTTTGCGACTAATTGACTGCATCAACATAAGCTATGGGATGAGGATATATTAGATGTTGTTTTTGTAAAATTGGTTTTGCCTGCGAAAACACTAGTTGTGAATTATAAAATATTCTCCGCCCAAAGATTGTTTCGCATTTGGCTTGGTTAATTATTTCTTGTTTTGATTGCATTGACATTCCTCTCAAAATATATTCTAGCATCATACGTTAATGTTCTTCTGGCGGCGCCACATACATTATTTCCGTGGATTTTGTTTGAATGGGCAATTTCGCGGTTGCCAAATATATTTACATATAAATGAATATTTAACCCCAGAAATATTACCATGACTTAAGTCAAATAACCAATTGGCTTGACATAATATTAAATTATCAAAATATTATATATTTTTAAAAATCCGAATTCTCGGTTAGAAATTTGTGTAATAAACTGTTTTTTATTTCACTAGATTGAAAACGTTGCATTTGTACTCTAATAACACTGGCATGTTTTGCAAACGAGGCAACTCGCTATGTATAGCGACCTTTTCTTTCGTAAATAGAAATGTTATGCTTCATATCCGGTTGCGTGTATTTCTGTTTACCTGTTTTATCGATTGAGTTAGAAATAATAAAGGCGTTTTGAAATTAAGGTAACGCACTTCCTTTTAAATGAGTCATGTTTATAGGCAAATCATATAGAAATGGCCATTTCTACTGAATTATCAAACATGCAAACTGCGGGGTTCCATCTGGAAGAAAGTTTGTACACATTTATGTTTCCTTTTTCAGAAATAACGGCTTACTGGTTTTGATGCAATATATAATTGTGGATAAACATATTAAATATTATAAAAATATAATATATTGTAACGGATGCGAACACACGCTTTATACAATGCGCATTTCAATGGAAGCTATTTTTGTATCTTAAAGACCCAGATTACTGACACGAACCACTTTCTCAAGGAAACTCGGCCAAACTTTTGCTATAAAATCCCCTAAACAACAATAAAGAACATAACATCAAACATGATTTCTTTGTAACAGCATTTTAGGGAAACAAAATTTAATATTATTGTATATGACTTGATATGGATTTTAAAATGATTTGCCTGTTTGAATAAATTGTCACAATCAGTTCCATTGATGTGTTTTGATTTCTTACTATGAATCATCATTGAACATTGAACAACAAGTCCCAATTTATCTTACTTTGCCTTAATATGGTGGACGGATGGGAGAAGTTTACCATCATTTGCTTTTTATGGTCTTATTTTTTACTTGAAATAATAAAGTTTTGATTATGCGTGTTTGACTAGGCGGGTGATTTCCATATTTCTCAATTTAATTTACTGATTGGCTGAAATTATTTGTAATGTGTGCATGAATCAGCGGGTGATTTCCATATTTTTCAGGGTAATTCACTGATTGGCTGAAAGTAATTCATACATACGAGGCTCAGTGGCGCTGTATATTTCAGCGACCAGAATACATTTTTGAAATAATTAGGTGTATGATTAAATCAGTGAAATACTCATTTCAATTAAGTATCAGCGCGTTTGCAATATTGCAATATTCGGGATGACTGAACAACATTCTTGAGTATATCAGGTAAGCCTTTGATGTACAGCGACTTCGATTTCAATGCAATGTTTTTGCACCAACTTATTATGAACTTTTTATCAAAATGCGTTTGGTTATATATATAATGGCGTTACATATAAAACTTTATGCATTCAGCTACATTTTTTTTAATGACATGAAATATTCACATATGTCCTATATATATATATATATATATATATATATATATATATTGTATCCATGTTTTACTTGTTGCCTATTTATAATATATGGTAAATAAAACGGATTACAAAGTCAATCAGTTATTATTTGTTTATTCAACGGATTTGTTCAGGCAAAAAATGATATCAGTTATTTTGGCCGTAAAACCCATTGTTCCAGTACAGTAGCCAGGTGCCTGTGTATTAAGCTGATACGATAGTGATCATCACAGCAGCTTGCTATTACACAGTGTATTCATTCTGCTGGCGTTGTGTTAGATGTCATTTTTATCAGTTTTCAATTATGTGTATCTCTTCGCTTAACTCAACGTTCAATGGCACGCGCACTTAACAAAATTATGAAACATAACGCGTATCATTATATTACTTTTTATTAATTACGTACACGTATAAGATTATATATATTATTTTTTTCTTGTGTTTTTCTCAACCAGAAAGAAATAATAAAACATGTTATATAAAATTCAACATTTGGCTTTTACAAGAGGTGGCCTCCACGTGGCAAGAGCTGGGCAACATATTCATTATGTTGGCAAACTACCTCATGATTATATATTGAGAAATTGAGTATTTATCGGTGGTCTAAAATACTATTGCGCTTTTTATTTAAACTGAAATCATTTTTATTAAATCATGCCTACAATATTTTACAAGAAACTTTTTAAAATAGCATTAAACTTAATTGAAGATCTTACATTGATATCGCCATAAATCATTATTTATTATTACTATTATGTTATTTAAATAAAAGCACCAATTGTTTAAAAAAAACAGTATTGCGTTATTTAAATTGTAAATTTACCTACAATTTCCTAACAGAATTTGTTGTTCAGAGGTAGCTCATTCATTTCCCTTAATTTTTTACCGTAGGCATAGCATTTATTACTCAACTCAAAATTAATCCACAGTTTGCAAATAAATGCCCCTGATGTTAATGTAAGCCAATAATAGGTGTCATTAACACCTTGTTGTAGGTATACCACCTCTATAAAAACCAATTTACCGAACCCTCCACGGCATTTACTATATAAATCAATTTACAGAACTTGTCATTTACCGAAACCTCCAGCACCCTTTATATATATATATATATATTAAGTATGTTATTTCTGGGGATCCATATAGTGAATGATTTTCAAGTTCAACGGGTAAAAAGACAATGCCAAAAAAGTTTAAAAGGCATATTTTTTTCTTTTCTTATTATTCGTACGTGATCAGAGAATTAGTATCCGAAACTATCTTTATCCGAAACTGATTTTAACAGTAGTCTCATAAAGTCAATATATGCAGAGAAACCCTCACATCAAAGTTTCCGGGATCGGAAAGGGCACAGCTACTGCTCCTGTTGATGGAAAATAACTCATGGCATATCAGACAAACGGGAATTTCTGCTTAATACTTTTGTTTTTATTTTGTACTTTACCGGAACCTAAAATTACACAAACAAATTTTACTGACATGGGTGTAGCGATTTTAGGTTAGACATCAGTAAAATACTGGACAGATTGTCAGCTAGTCTGGATTATCTGCCCCTAACTCTTTGTATTGGTATTAGAACGACGGCAACCAGAATAATTGTCAGCGAGTTATGTGTGAATTAATTTCTAAGATTGATGTAGAAATTAAGAGAACGATTTTTTTTAGTTTTTTTACTGGACTCGTGTGCATGTGTTAACATGTAAACAAATATAAGTGTGCACAAAAATGGGAGTAGTAAAAGATGTGTTCTGTTCTGATGAATTCGTAACAGTGATTTTGAGGAACTCGATAGCAATCTTACTAATTATTGTATGGTTTGCAATATCTTTTTATGTACTTGCTTAGGATGTTTGAATATTTAGGACAAATCAATAAAAAAGTTTTTTTTTCTATCATTCCCTAAAAAAATGCATACTCTTACTTACCTCGTTTTTAGTAGTTGCCGCGTTCATGCGATGATACTCTGAACTTGGTTTATGAAATTCTTAAATGCGATTTTTGTTTATTTGAACGTGTGTTTAAATAAGCAATAGGATTGTAGTCTATTTGAATTGTTTATATTTAACTTCTAATTTTGTTTAAAGATATATAATAACTGTTGTTGTAAAGTTTGAATGTTTAAAGGCATATTAAATTGATTCACCCATAGGTTACCTAATCCATGTTCATATACAAATTGGACTTAATTTCTGCGGCTCAATTTTTTTCCATTCTATGTGTTTCCATTACCCTAATGTAATGCTCATGTTAATTATTTATTTTAAAAAAAGATTATATATTACATCAAGCTACTATAACAAAAATTACACCAATGACCGATTGTTTAAAAATTTGGATTTCTTTTCCTTTCGAACGGTGATTTAAAGCGTCTGTCCTTTACTTTATTGAATGCGTTTTATTCCTACTTTTCTGTGCTGTCATTTGGCATACCTAAAGCAGACATTTCATGAACACTGTATACAACATGAGTTCCGCGGTCGGAAACATATGCCCCCCAAACAGGGCTTTGAACTAGTGACCCCCAATTCAATTTTAATATGGGTCATCTACTGTCCAAGGCGAATGCACACGTGAATCAGTCAATTTGTTGAAGAGTTATTGATTGGAAACGATTTTCACACTTATTGTGACAGTGAAGGGGTCATCTACTTTTCAAGGCCAATGGGCATGGGAAGTATCGAGCCAATCGGTCAATTGGTTGACGAGTTATTGATCAGAAACAAGTTTGACACTTATTCAGACAGTGACCTTGACCTAATGACCTCAATTTATGTAGGGGTCATCTACAGTCCAAGGCCAGTGCACATGTGAAGTATCAAGCCAATCGGTCAATGCGTTGACGAGTTATTGGGAAATGATTATACAATTATTTTGACAGTGACCTTGGAGCTAGTGATCCCAATTTCATTAGGGGTCATCTACTGTCCAAGGCTAATATACATGCGAGTTATCAAGCAAATCGGTTTATCCGTTGACGAGTTATTGATCAGAAACGATTTTCACGCTTATTGAGACAGTGACTTTGACCTAGTGACACCAATTTCAATAGGGGTCAACTACTGTCCAAGGCCAATGGAAATGTGAAGTATCATGCCAATCGGTCACTTCGTTGACGAGTTATTGATCAGAAATGATTTTCATAATTATTGTTACAGTGACCTTGACCTAGCGACCCAATTTCAATAGGGGTCATCTACTGTCCAAAGCCAATCCACATGTGAAGTTTCAAGCAATTCGGTTAATCAATTGACGAGTTATTGATCGGAAACGAACTGGTCTTCTTAGTTTAGTATTCCACAATTGCTCCATGGTCTTGCGGTATTCGCCCGACCCGCTGAGTTTTTCGAGTCCCATTATTTGGAAATCATCCATGGAGTGTCCGTCTGTATAGAAATGTTCAGCTACCGGGTCACTGTGCTGTGTGCGAATACGCGACAGAGTCAACAGATGTCGCTGGTACAGAGTTCCGCCAGTGTCTCCCACATACACATACCTGCGACAGCGACGAAAGTTGACCGCGTACACAACGCTCGACACTTCGTCTGCATTATATGGTAAACTTAATGAAACAATATCCATGTATGGATTGACTGATGTAATTAAAACAGCAACACGCTTTGGGAATAATCGTAATATTTTACTTGACCCTATACTTCTAAGGGAATCATGTTAATGTCCTGAAGCGTCTGTTATAAACATGGATGCGTCTTTAAGAGACCACGCAGCATGCACTGCCAATATTGAAATACCGTTTATTTTTTCGAAACGTTTTCAACGCGAAGTATGGGTTTATAAGCGTGCTGACTTTGATCGTTTCAATGAACTTATAAGTAATATAAATTGGGCAGTGTTTTTATCTCCATGCGGGTCTCTAGACCAAGCTTGTGCATCGTTTACATCGAAGTGATTTAATAAAATTTAAGCACCAACGTAACAAAGTTAACAATATGCACAAACATGTCCGTTTGCATTTTATGAGAACGTTGATGGCATAATTGAAAGTTTACACGCATCGGATCCGAAATCGTACATGAGATTGATTAAAAGACTAACAAATAAATCTGGGTCGTGCAACGATATCCTTCCTCTATTAGATAATAGTGGCATTGTTATCATGGACAATATGAACAAAGCCAATCTTTTAAACAATTATTTTAGTTCCATATCAACTGTTAAAGGGGCCTTTTCACAGATTTGTGCATGTTTTGAAGTTTGTCGTTAAATGCTTTATATTAATAATTGTAAACATTGGAAATAAAAAGCTCCAGTGAAAAATCGAGATTAAAATTTAAAAAAAGAAAAGAAAAAAGTAATCCACAACTGCCTGACTGGTTTCGAACCACTGACCATCCGCACTCACTCAATGTGGAAAGTATTTTATACGTCATATACGCAATCCGCGTAGTTTCGCAAAATATAACAACAACAGAAATCTCCAAATTATTCAATCGTTTCGCGTTGCAACGCTTTATAATTGTTAGGCTTTTAAATCGCCAAAAGGTGCATATATTGGCTATTTTACAGCTTGTAAATGTTCAGTATTACTGTTTCCTCACACATATCATAACTTAAACGAAAATTTGCGAATCTGAAACAACTTTTTTTAATTTTGTCAATTTACCAAAACGTGAAAAGGCCCCTTTAATGACGAAAACATTGACCCCCCCCCAAACCTCAATAAAAACATCAATACAACATGTGCATCATTTACATTATCAGTATCGGAAATGCAAGATATATTCAATATATTTAAGCTTGGAAAAGCATCTGGTTGCGATGCGATGGTATAAGCCAATGTATGTTAAAAAAACCCATCCACAACGGTATGTGTTCCCCTTTGTATATTGTTTAATATGTCCTTAAATCAATGTCAATTTCCAACACTATTGAAACAAGAATATCAGTGAAACTGATGGATGCTCCCCGATGATGCGCTTTGTCAATCTATGTGTTAATAACCACCTAAAAAAATCTATTATTAGCCTCTGTGACCATGACCTTGACCCCAGTGACCTCAAACCTCATCAAAAGGTAGAGGTCCATGCAAGGTACCTACATGCCAAATATGAAAGAGATCGGTAAAGTATTGAAGGTGTTATGAGAAACTGTAACAAAAGTGTGACGGAAAAATCTAGTATTAGCCTCGGTGACCTTGACCCCAGTGACCTCAAACCTCATCAAAAGGTAGAGGTCCATGCAAGGTACCTACATGCCAAATATGAAAGAGATCGGTAAAGTATTGAAGGTGCAATGAGAAACGGTAACAAAAGTGTGACAAAAGTAAGGAAGTACGGAAGGAACTTCAAAATGGCAACTATATGCTCCGGTCCATACATTAACCGAAAAGCACCGAAAAGCACCGAAAAGCACTCAATTTCTCTCTATATATATGCAATATATCGTTTTTAGTGTATGTTAACGAGTTTAATTAGTAATAAATGGTTATATGATTGTATGTTTATACTACATTGTGCCCAAAATGGTAAATATCGGCAATTACCGACCGAAAAGCACTTCATGTGGAAACCGAAAAGCACTCAATTTCTCGCTATATATATGAGTATTTGCGTTTCTATTGTGTGTAAACGGATTAAATTAGTTATAAATGGTTATATTTCATGCATATTTATACTACCTTGGGTTTATTATGAGGTATTAAGCCCCAAAATTGGATAAATATCGGCAATATACCGACCGAAAAGCACTTAATGTGAAGACCGAAAAGCACTCAATTTCTCGCTATATATATGAATATTTGCGTTTCTATTGGGTGTAAACGGATTGAATTAGTTATAAATGGTTATATTTCATGCACATTTATACTACCTTGGGTTTATAACGAGGTATTAATGCCCGAAATTGGATAAATATCGGCAATATACCGACCGAAAAGCACTTCATGTGAAGACCGAAAAGCACTCAATTTCTCGCTATATATATATAATATTTGCGTTCCTATTATGTGTAAACGGTTTAAATTAGTTATAAATGGTATATTGCATGCATATTTATACTACATTGTGTTTATAACGAGGTATTAATGCCCGAAATTGGATAAATATCGGCAATATACCGACCGAAAAGCACTTCATGTGAAGACCGAAAAGCACTCAATTTCTCGCTATATATGTGAATATTTGCGTTTCTATTGGGTGTAAACGGATTGAATTAGTTATAAATGGTTATATTTCATGCACATTTATACTACCTTGGGTTTATAACGAGGTATTAATGCCCGAAATTGGATAAATATCGCCAATATACCGACCGAAAAGCACTTCATGTGAAGACCGAAAAGCACTCAATTTCTCGCTATATATATATAATATTTGCGTTCCTATTATGTGTAAACGGTTTAAATTAGTTATAAATGGTATATATATGTGACTACGTGCTAATTTTTGGAGAAATGAAAGATTCAAATGTGTCTTATATATATTTTATCCATGTATCATGTGTATTCAGTTTTCATGCGAAAATATATCTTATTTCTTAATTTCCACCATCACACTTTATTAGCGCAGCGCCGACTCAGTAAATTAATTAATGTATTAAAAAAAAGTGCAACGGAGAGGTGGATCAATTGTTAGTGCACACCACTTCAGCAATAAATGAAAGTTATTTTGGCTGTAAATCCGATATTTCCAATACAGTAGCCATGTTCCTGTGTATTGAGATGATAAGATCACCACAGCAGGTTGCTAATACACAGTGTAGACTGAAATGAAAACAGTTATTTTGGCTGTAAATCCAATTCCAGTACAGTAGCCATGTTCCTGTGTATTGAACTGATAAGATCACCACAGCAGGTTGCTAATACACCGTGTAGACTTCCACTGTTTTATTATAGTAATTGTTATTTACCTGCTTGGGATAAATGGTGTATTCATTCGGGTCTGATGGTGTATTGTAATATATATAATTCTGATAAGAAACAGTAGCACACAACAGGAATTTGGCTGATAAAAATAACTGATGTATTTATTGAAATTGAAATTTGCCCAGAATAGTTGTATAAAATTTTTCGTCTAGCGGCCAAGTGCATTAATCCCGATCGCTGTTGGGTATTTTACTGTTTAGTAACACCTTAATACCATCATTTTTAAACTGATAACGGAAATAAAGAAATATCTTTTTTTTGTTAAGTATACGTGCTTGAATTAATGTTACATCTTTCATTGGAGATACATTGCGGCAGAGTTCTAGTTCGCAGCGTAATCAAGCTCCGTGTAATCGGTATCCTACAATAAATAAGTTTTTAATTATGTGTCATTTAATTCGCAACATTGCTTATCTCAACGTTCAATGGCCCGCGCACGTCACAAAATTTTAAAACATCATTATTGTTAAGTGTACATGCTTGATATATTCATAAAATAGCAGTTTTTTTTAAAAACAATCGGACTTTAACCTTTAATTTGATGCAAATGAACAGAAGAACTGATGTATTTATTTAACGTGAATAACATTTTGAACTAAAAATGTTTTGAATTAATGTTAATGCAAAAATAAATCTATAACATTATACCGCTGATGGGTATTTTACTGTTAGTAACGCTCGATTGGTCATTGTCGGCTCGGGTAAAACTTACATGTACCCCGGGTACTCTTAAGTAACTCATACTCATGTTGATGCAGTTTTTCTTAACAGAAGTTTGTTTAAGATAATCGTTAGCGCGTTTTACGACATCGGATTTTGGGCGGGAAATACAACTGGGGTACAGTCTAATATCGACCGGGTACATGTAGGTAGTACCCGAGCCGACAATGACCAATCGAGCGTTAGTAAGCCATTAATACATACATTTTTAAAATGTGAACGGAAATAGGGAAATATCGTTTTTTGAGAAGTTTACGCGCTTGATTAAATGTTAGCTGTAGAAATTTATTCAACTCTTCGGGACACCCTCTTTTTACAGACTTCGGGCCGCATTACAGTCAAAAAAGAAAAATGCATTGATAAATGCTGCTAAGTCCGAAAGGAAACTATTAGATGCGTATAATGTGGGATTACAGCAGACTGATGTTACGTTCCCGTCTTCAGACGCGGACAAGATGGCGATCAATATTCTGCACAAATTTCATCCTGCAATGATAGGGCATTACACACCTATAAAAACAATCGGTGACGGCAACTGTCTGTTTAGATCTATTTCAAAATGTTTGAATGGTAGTGAAGAGCAACATATTTTGTTGAGATTGTTATCTGCTCTTGAACTTATTGAAAACGAAAGTTACTACAAATCTGATCAGTTCCTCGCCGACGACAGAATACTTAAGGCGGAATATTCAAATTTGTTGCATGATGTTATAGGTCTATACACTTGGTGAGTCGTCGAGCTAATCTTTGTGGTAAGCGCAGTAATCAATCAAAGCGCTGAAAGCACTGAAGATGTTCGCTATTGCATAATTTAACACGCAATTCATTTTTGAAAATCAATCGCAAGTTTGAAATGAACACACGCCATTCAACTTTATAAAGTGCGTGTCATAGCGCACGGGTCGAGTTTTGTGTGCACTTTTTATCATCCTTATTTTTTCATAGAAATAACTAAGACAAAATAAAAACAACATGCTTTTTGGAAGTTCTGAAAACATAGAAAGTATGATGAAAATGGTAATGATAACTTAATATAAAGAAAATTTGCAGTCACCATCATATTAAAGGAATATTTTTTTCTAATATCAAATGACTATCTCACCAAGAATATAAATTCATAATGAAAGTTCCGTGTACAAAACGTTTGATTTTTGACACCATATACAAATTCAAAATATACAACAATCTTCGTATCTTGTATATGGAGGAATAAAAGTATATCAACATTGCTGTTTATGCTTTAATTATTAGCCGAGCAGTTCACACGGTGTCACCAACGCTAACATAAACATAGGTATAGAGCACTCATGCGCTTTTAGGCGTAGCTGTTTCAGTTTTCATCTTAGTGACTTTTACATAACGCCAACAGACACGCATGAATATTTTCGAATATTTAATAAGCTGATTCGAGATACAACCTCTGAATTTTTGCTACATCTCTGCGTATGTGCTCAATTCAAAGGATGTAGCACTGTTCAGTGTAAGGAATTCCGGACTACTCTCTGTATGCTCAAACGACACAAATTGTGGCCCTGTTACAATTACGCGTTACAATCCATCTCGCAGAATTTCACTTTCGCCTCCAAGATGAGAAAACAATCATTAGCGAAATAGTATAGTGTCACGATAAGAGAAAATCGTTTTATTATCATACCACAATGTTTGCCGTACTTGGTCAGCACGTCTGGAAATCATTTCTTAATGTGTGGATAAGCTGCCATTATTAACAAGTTTGCTATTTTCAATTCAATTTTGTATCAAAAAGCATTGTTCTTAAATGTGGCATTTTCAATTCGCAATGACGTCACGTGAAAATGGGTCTTATTCCATATGCGCCCGTCATATAAATAGCCCACTCAGCTATCACTCCTTCTGGTAAGGAGAAACATAACATATTGAGTGATTTTAAAGCGAACAGCATCGCCTATGGCCTGACTGCGCAAAAGCACATGTTGGGTTTAACAAACGCTTGCCGAAACGCATAAGACCAATTTTCGCATGACGGCGCTATTGACGTGTGATTTAAATGTGTCGAAAGAAAACTGCGTTTAATTCAAATATAAACATACGATATATTTCGATAGTGAAGAAAGATACTCATAACAAGACATATGAGGACACATATGAAGTGCTCTCCCGTAGTATATTTTTTATTTTACTCACACTTATGTGTGGTTTGACAATGCTAACACACATTTCATGCGGTGAATATGCAACTTACAAGTGAAAAACACAACACAATAGTTAAACTTTTGTTTAATTGTATTTAATTATTTAGAAAAGTAAATTGCTAACTTTATTTCAAAGTCAGCGTATACGCCGACTACATTTTTGAAAGACATTTATTGTTATAAATATATTTAATATAATATATTAGGTTGTTTTCGGTTTTAGCGATTAAAAAGCATTTTCGAGGTTGCCTATAGTATGCCTGTAGTAATTCATGAACTCATATCCAACTGTCTATGTATTGAGAACTGTGAATATAAACAAGCTTAACCTTCTACTAACCTTCTGCTATTGCATTCGTATTATTATTATAAATTGTTTGTTATATTCGGGTTTAGCAATTATGAAACTTTTTTTTGTCTATTGTATCGCTGAAGTTATTGTCGAACTTATGTTCAACGTTTTATAAATTGAGAATATAAACAAAGACCTATAGATAATATGGGTCTTTGATATAAATAAGCGTCAACTTTTTCCCGAATCTCTCACTTAACGACCTGTACTACGTCATTGAGTTGTATGCGAGAGCGTAACCTATTGCGTTGTTATAACCCGTAAACTTTCCTTTGTTTATCGACAGACGCATCTATTAATAGCCTCATATATCATGAATGCCAAAACAACCGGGAAAAAGAACCACGTGACCAAATAGGACGCAAAACGCAAATACCATGCGACTACGACTTTTATTATGTAAGAAAGCTCCGCAATGCCTTTGAAGTCGGAGCCTTGTGATTGCTATTACTTAAATAATTGACCTCTAACTGAAGTAAGCAAAGGAAACGCAGCACCTAATTGACCCATTCCTTCTATGTGCGAAGGCAGATTTAATTTTACTAATGTATGGTTTGCCTATTATAACACACATTATAATGCGGTAAATATGCGACTAACAAGTAAAAAACACTATAATTAAACTTTTGTTTTGAATTAAGTTATTTAGAAAACAAAATTCCAAACCTTATTTCAAAACAGCAAGACTTCATTTTTTAGAGAATATTATTGTTATATTTAAATGTTTTTTTAACAGTTTCAGCGATAATGAAACATTTTTTTATGTTGTCAATCGTTTCCCTGTAATAATTGTTGAACTCGTGGTCAACGTATTATTAATTGAGACCTGTGAATATAAACAAGCGTAACCTTATACTACTGCGTTATTCTCACACGGACTCCCCTTTGTTTATCGCCAGCCTCAGATTTATGAATGAGCTGAGCGAAAATACTATGTCACGCACACGCAGCAGAAAGTGGACTATTTTAATCATTCATAAACAATCTCCTCCGCGACACGTACAATACGATCATTGTTTATTGATTCTTTTCTATAAAACACCGTTCGAAAATATTGAATGTAACACGATATTAATATAATGTTGCCATTTGTGAATACATATAATTGGAGAACTCAAACCTCTTGCATAAATTATACAACTCTTTCTTGCGCGGATACGCAAGCGGGTATTGGGTTAATCATACCTAGTCGTATCGACATGAATTTCACACTAAGCACTTTAGACGGGCGCTAAAGCGCCCATCTAAAAAATGCATTAAGTCGTACTATCCGCCTCAGCCATTCTCGGACTATACGTCCGAAGTCTTAACACGGCGTGTTGTGGGTAGGGGATGTAAAGACATGTCACCTGATATAACAATAATGTGGTCTCAAATGTCTCGCTCGGAGATAATCAGACTAGAACCTAACCATTTTGTGCCATTGATTCCTGCAAACAAAATTTTAGTAAATGATGTTTCGCCACTCAGTGATGATATTAAAGTTACAAAGGTAGAAACATGTTCAATTCCTGCTAATGCAACTTTTGTGGTAATTGATGGTGACGACTCCGATTATGACCACTCGGAAACTGTTGAAAGGTCTTTTGAAAACTCATTATCTGAGAGCAGTGATGCAAATCAGAATGATGAACTGACAAATGACCAAGCAACGGCTTCTGAGGCAGACAAAACTGTAACATTGTTTAGTGGGAAATTAAACTCTTCATTCATTGAAACGGAGAAAGCCGTTCACCTTTTGAAAAACACCTCGGGTGAGGGGTTGGGCCAAATTCCATGGGGCGCTAAAGAAAATTGTTACTTTTTGATAAATAATACCAAAAATATAGACAAGCGCTCTCGCAATAAAAGAAGCTGTTTCTCGGATGATTGTGGTGTCTGGGATACAAACAGCGGCGCCTCTCCCAAGACATTTCATTTAATTGGTAGCACCGGCGATCTCACAGTTATTTACAAAAAGAATAACGTGTTTTGCTCTTTAACACGTGCCCAACAGAAAAGGAAATATGTTTATGAATGTTTATTCACTTGACAAAACCAGGTATGATACATGAAGCAAAAGCATTTCTATCGGTACCCCATTTCTATCATATTGACGCGTGTGCGCAGCGGGCAATCTGATTGCGCGCTGCGTGTATTAAGACTATCGCACCTTCAATCGGATGCTATTTAATTAACACCCCGCTGATAAGATAACAGTATTAACACCTTCGATCAGTTGTGTTGTAATTAAAACTCACTGATAGTTTACCTGTGCATTCCGTTGATATTTATATCTGAAAATAAATGAAACACGATTTAAATGCCCCGTCGTATAGATTTCTTTACAAATCTTAATGATAATCATACCTGGTTTTTTATCATTGTTCACATTTGTTATTATAATCATGATCTTGAATTTTATAACTTTTGTACCTTCTTTGCATATGTCTATGTAACATAGTTGTATCTTTGTTTATTTTGTTTAATCTATCTTTTATTCTAACTTTACTACCTTCTTTGCATATGTATATGTAACATAGTTGTATGTATAGTTTATCAATTTTTATTCTATGTTTTTTATATTATGTACCACTTATTAGTTAGTATGTACCATATATTTATATACACATTGCGTCCCATATGCCGGTGTATGTCCTGGATTTTTTTTTACATATCATTACTTTCTATAATCATAATCTGATTTGAACTTGAGGGTAACATAATCATTGACAGACAAGCTTATCTTAAGCTGTGCAGTTTTATTTCATTACAAACAGCTGCAAATATTTAATTTCTTGTTTATACAAATGGGACTATTTCCGTTTTTTTTTATTTCTTGCACAAATTTTCGGGAATATTTCGGCCTTTTTTTTTCAAAATTTGGCTCTTACAAGAGGTGGCCTCCACGTGGCAAGAGCTGGGCAACATATTCATTATGTTGGCAAACTACCTCATGTATATATGAGTCGTGTTCTGGGAAGAAAAAGGAGCTTAATGCATGTTCGTAAAGTTCATCCCAGATTAGCCTACGCAGTCCGCACAGGCTAATCAGGGACGACACTTTCCGCTTTTATGGTATTTTTAGTTTCAAGAAAGTCACTCCTCACCGAAAATCACGTTTGGGCGAAAAGTGTCGTCCCTGATTAGCAGTGCGGACTGCACAGGCTAATCAGTGACGACACTTTAAGCACATGCATTAAGCCCACTTTTCTCAGAACGCGCCTCATATATATATAGTGCTTTATTTTCAAACTTAAATCAATATTTAACGAAGTCATCATTGCTTATATTAAATATAGAGAGAAATTGAGTGCTTGTGCTTTATCTTTAAACTTAAATCAATATTTAACGAAGTCATTATTGACTAAATAAATATGTACATCTTTTCAATCCATTATAAACGGCACTTATAGCTTAGTTTCGTTTATATATAGAGAAATTGAGTGCTTTTCGGTGATTCTGTGCTGTCGCGGGAGTGCTTTTCGGTGGCCACCAAAAATAGTAATGAGCTTTATATTTAAACTTTTTGCATGAAATATAACCATTTATAACTAATTCAATCCGTTTACACCCAATAGAAACGCAAATATTCATATATATAGCGAGAAATTGAGTGCTTTTCGGTCTTCACATGAAGTGCTTTTCGGTCGGTATATTGCCGATATTTATCCAATTTTGGGGCTTAATACCTCATAATAAACACAAGGTAGTATAAATATGCATGAAATATACCCATTTATAACTAATTTAAACCGTTTACACACAATAGAAACGCAAATATTCATATATATAGCGAGAAATTGAGTGCTTTTCGGTCTTCACTTCAAGTGCTTTTCGGTCGGTATATTGCCGATATTTATCCAATTTTTGGGCTTAATACCTCATAATAAACCCAAGGTAGTATAAATATGCATGAAATATAACCATTTATAACTAATTTAATCCGTTTACACACAATAGAAAAGCAAATATTCATATAAATAGCGAGAAATTGAGTGCTTTTCGGTCTTCACATTAAGTGCTTTTCGGTCGGTATATTGCCGATATTTATCCAATTTTGGGGCTTAATACCTCATAATAAACACAAGGTAGTATAAATATGCATGAAATATAACCATTTATAACTAATTTAAACCGTTTACACACAATAGAAACGCAAATATTCATATATATAGCGAGAAATTGAGTGCTTTTCGGTCTTCACTTGAAGTGCTTTTCGGTCGGTATATTGCCGATATTTATCCAATTTTTGGGCTTAATACCTCATAATAAACCCAAGGTGGTATAAATATGCATGAAATATAACCATTTATAACTAATTTAATCCGTTTACACACAATAGAAACGCAAATATTCATATATATAGCGAGAAATTGAGTGCTTTTCGGTCTTCACATGAAGTGCTTTTCAGTCGGTATATTGCCGATATTTATCCAATTTTGGGGCTTAATACCTCATAATAAACCCAAGGTAGTATAAATATGCATGAAATATAACCATTTATAACTAATTTAATCCGTTTACACACAATAGAAACGCAAATATTCATATATATAGCGAGAAATTGAGTGCTTTTCGGTTTCCACATGAAGTGCTTTTCGGTCGGTAATTGCCGATATTTACCATTTTGGGCACAATGTAGTATAAACATACAATCATATAACCATTTATTACTAATTAAACTCGTTAACATACACTAAAAACGATCTATTGCATATATATATAGAGAAATTGAGTGCTTTTCGGTGCTTTTCTGTGCTTTTCGGTTATTGTATGGACCCTATATGCTCCCCGAAAATTTTCGGGGAGCATAAAAGCATATGTAATTCCCTTGCTTAAGAAAGGAGATAAACACAATTGCAGTTTTTACCGCCCTGTTTCACTACTCTCCTGTTTTGGAAAAGTATTTGAAAGAGTATTATTTAAACATTTGTTTAACTATATGTTGTCTAACGATCTGTTTCATAGTTCTCTATCAGGATTTCGGCCGGGTCATAGCGCGGTCTATCAAATGCTAGAAATGTACGATTCTGTATGTAAAAATCTTAATGAAAAGAAGAACTTGTCTTGTCTTTTGTGATGTTTCAAAAGCATTTGATAAAGTTTGGCACAGAGGTCTTATTCATAACATGGAAGCTTATGGTTTTAAAAACGAATAGCTATTATGGATTACAGATTATATCTCAAACTGGTCACACCAAGTTCTCATTAAAGATACCATCTCTGACAGTAAGCCTATTAAAGCAGGTATACCCCAGGGTTCTGTACTTGGTCCTCTGTTATTTTTAATCTATATTAATGATATATCTGAAAATCTTGATAGTCTAACAAGACTCTTCGCTGACAACACTTCTCTTGCGTATGCTTCTAAAGATATTGCCGAAATAACCGCATTATTAAATCTGATCTTGACAAACTTAATTGGTCTAGGAAATGGCTCGTGACTTTTAATCCAAACAAGAAATATCTTTAAAAAAGATATACGGCGTTGATAGTTCAATGAATGAGATCAAGGATAGCGAATGTCTTTTTTCTGTGCAGTTCTTAGCTGCATCACACGCAGTACGGGATGTTACGCGGAGTTTTCGCGGCTTATTTTACATTATTACATATTGCTGGTCATAAACCTATAGATACAAAACAGAAAACCAAAAGAAGAATGGAAGTGAAATTAAAACATACGAGTCACCCGGCCACACGAGAAGTATCCGTATTTATAGGCGCGTTCTTCGAACAAATCTGTTTCAGTGGTTTGTCGGGCATTGCTATATGATTCGATTATTAACAGTATCGATAATCATCGCGCTCATGCTTAATACATTGGTCAATATGGTGGAATAATTATTGTTAAATTAATCAAAAATAAGATTTATCATTGTATTGTTTAAAACACATTAAGAATCTACATATTTCTGGTCTAAAGAAAATTCCAGGTCACCTAGTTCTGGGATAGCGTATTTATTACATAACTATTATTTTACTGGCCGCGAACTCCGGTGAAGACCTGAATATAAACTCTGACATTCATACACTGGCCGCGAATTGACCCGGGTTGAAATGCAATGTATTAAAGTGAGGCCTCGCTTCCACTGCTCTTTATACTTTTACATGTTAACATGTTGACAAGAATATGGAAGTAAGTACTAAATATGAGAACATAGCCTTTAAATATAAACGCGTTGCGCTGGTAATTCTCTGAAAATAAAAAAGTGCACGCACAAACTGTATTGATGTCGAGAATTGAGTGCAAAACTGTTCTATCTATTAAGCCTTTTCATTAGAAATAAAATTGTTTCATGCAGTAAAACAGTGTTACAAAGACGAGTATATGTTTCCAATGTTCTGGTGGAATACTCAAATCAGTCAATGGAATAAATGAAGTGTATTCATTCCTACCTAGGCGCGGGAAATTTTATTTGAATTTTGTTGGACACTTACAAAGGTCAGGAGAGGTGAAAAGCTGGCTTAATACAGCTTACGCCGAATAAAACTGAATTCATTTTTGTGTCGAAAACCTTATCTGGAATGACCTTAATATAGACACAAGAGAAAAATCTACAATATCTTCTTTCAAATCAGCGATAACCCCACAGTCATATGTGTGCCCAAAATACTATAATATAGGCAGTAAAAGTAAGCATTGCTCACACTAGACTTAGAAATATATGTAGTAGTTTAAACTAAAATCTTTATAGACCAAATCTAATCGTTGATACAGCTTGTTCTTGCAGAGCTCCTTGTGAAAATGCGTGACATTACTTTTTTGAATGTATAAAATTTACACAGATAAGAGGATCAACTATAAGCAAATTGAACCATAACTTTAATCTTATTTTTTTGCTATGCGGTGAACGCAATATGTCTTTGAATTTTAATGAAATTGTGTTCAGAACGGTACAAGAATTCATAGCAGGCTCAAAAAGGTTTTTAATTTTACATGCAATTGTCAATAACATACATACAATAGTAGATACCTTTATTTAATAACTATACCTACACGTACTTCCATACTTATACATCTTTGTATATGTTATTCTAACTGATTGTGTTGTTGAATTATAAATCATGTATTTTAGCAATTTATGTGATATAATTATCTGGGGGAGGATCCAGAAAATGTTGTAAAAACTTGTACTCCAATCCCATGCATATTTGATGCAATAAATACGTTTAAACTAAATTACCTGCATCATACTTTGATAGTTTATAAGTTCTATAAGTTCATGTGTTTTCGTTTTGACTTATTAATATTAATAACAGTCAGTCAGTCAGTCCATCAGTCCGTCTGTCAGTCAGTCAATCCGTCCGTCCGTCTGTAACACTTTTGCTTTAAGGTTTTGAAAAATGCTCATAACTTCTATGTCCCTTCAGATGCAACCTTCATATTTGGTATGCATGTGTATATGGACAAGACCTTTCCATACACACACAAATTTTGACCACTTTGACCTTGAACTTAGGGTCCGCATTAAGGTTTCGAAATCTGGGTTTAGGTTTCAAAAAAGCATTTTTCGGGGGAATATGTCTTCAGAAGGAGACAGCTCTTGTTATTTTTATTCAGTTGAACATTGTATACATTAAAACACAAATTTTATGTCTCCCACGTTTTCTTTTCACAATGCCACAATGTTTAAAGCTTAGTCCCATATCATTTCAGGGACGCTCCTGATTGCTCTGACAATCAAATGCCCCTGTCAGCTCGTAACCTTTTCTCAGGACTCGAGTACAGTCTTTGTTGCAACAAGGGACCAGAAGCAGCGGAGTCCATCTCTGTTTGAAGTCACGAAATCATTCCAAATCTGCCAACTAATAAAAAGATAATAAGACAATATCAGTGGACTGTTTAGACATATCATTTACACATTAAATTTGGGCTTTAGGGACGTGTGCTTACTTTAATTTTTATTATTTGTTAATTTTTTATTACCAGCCCTCACTCTCAAACTTGGTCTTAACTTAAAAATCATTTTATTTCTTGAATACTCGATGATATTGGATGTTTTTTCATAACATTAAATGTGACAAATAAAATATAAATAAAGACTGCTAGTTATAAGTTGTTTCGAAAGTGTATAAATTGGGAAAGAGAAGCATGTTTTGTGAAAAATAAACTAATAATAAAAATGTTTCATTTATTTTTATATAGAAAGATAGATATTTATTGTATCAGTATTTACTTTTTGACAATGCTGCGAAGCAGCTCGTCTAAGTAATCATGAAAAAATTCTTCACAATGGCGACCTTTGTAAAAGACCGAGCCAGTCCGATTGAGATAGCTCGATTTTTCTAATCGGCATACCTCGCAATTATCAGTGATAAAGGTATAGGAAGCTCAGCTATAAATAGGACAGCATATGCTGGGAAAAAGATTTAATAATAGTTTGAAAACGTTAATTTTAAATCAGTTATATTCAATCCATTATATGTTTATAAATCAATGAAACAACTATGCATTTTCTGTATTGTATTTGACATTTGTCGTGATTCAGTAAATAAATTGCGAATAAAAACGTGTATAAACAACTTTCAACGCGATCATGAGTGTAAAGAAAACAAATTATTTCGAACCTGCCATTTGTAAACGTTCTAAAGACTATGGTATATAAACAGCATAATAGCCAAATACTGTGAAACTCGTTCTTATGCGTGCTTTCTCATTTTGCATATTTAATAAACTTTTCAAACAGAAATTACAGAGCCACATCAGTGCACATACTATTGTTCTATGTGATTGCTATATTGAATCAAATTCAATCCACATAATCCAATTTCAATACCACTGAAAACACAATCCAGAGTGGTGCAGTGAACAGAGCAGTTGACTACTAAGTTGGAGAAGAGCAGTTCAATTCCAGGGCCGGGTAAGTTTATACTTGTTCTATATGAAGTATGCTATGTTTGATGTGAACGATATGACAGAAAATATAAAAAATCATTTCAGCAAATAAACATGAAAACATGTGGGAATAGTGCAGTAAATTACAATAAAACCCAACAAAAATATCCCAATTTATAAATAAATTGCAATTAAAAAAAAAGTTTTTACATTAATTGTTTCAACGTGAATTTGTTTTAAAACACAAGGACCAATAAAGTGTACATGGCTCATTAAAGTAAAATTACTATGTGGTTTCATAGAACAATAATTTTTATTTGATTTTGTTTAAATAGTCTACATGTATATGCCCCATGTTACCCTGCAGCTTTTCCAGTTTTGACTTCAGGGACCGGATTTGAACAAAAATTGGTTCATACCTTTATTCACAAGACACGAGCCCTGCATCCTTGGCCATGGCATAAAAAGCAGAGTTGCTATCAGCCAACAAGGTCTGAGGCCGGTCGTATTCTAGGATTCGTCCATCACTGAGAACGAGGATTCTGAAAACATAGAAAACATGACAGAACTATATTATTTTAGGATTTTTCCACTTCAAAGAATGCCTTAAGCTCATGTGTTTGACCTTTGACCTCTAAGTGTTACAAGGTACTTTGCTCAGTACTCGTACATGACACACATTCTCCATATGTAGAACAGTACATTTATTTCTTATTTTAAAATTGCATGATGAAGTTACAGTCCAAACAAGCAGAATAATGCCATATGACCTGTAAGCGTGACCTTGACAATTGAGCCAGGGAGACAGGTCTTTCAGCTGACATGCAATCTGCATCAGGTGAACTTTTGTGATTATATTGAAATAAAATGTGTCTTGTTCTGTGAAAGCTGGGCATAATGCATGTGCGTAAAGTGTCGTCCCAGATTAGCTCGTGCAGTCTGCACAGGCTAATCAGGGACGACACTTTCCGCTTTTATGGAATTTGTTTAAAGGAAGTCTCCTCTACACGAAAATCCAGTTAAGGCAAAAAGTGTCATACCTGATTAGCCTGTGCGGACTGCACAGGCTAATCTGGGACGACACTTTACGCACATGCGTAATGCCCAGTTTTCTCAGAACGCAACTCAAATGATGAATATGCAGCATGGACAGGCTGCATAATGCTCAAATTCCATTGTTGACCTCGAAGTATAACCATGACCTTTTAGCAAGGGTCTTACACGCAACAAGCTGCTTTCACATGGTGACCATTTTGGATAATTTTAAAACTTCAAGATGAACGCATTCTCATACACTCACAAATAGTGGAGGCTATTTCAAACTTTCAGCACATTGGCTTCACAAAAAAAGAATTAACTCTCTTGATATTTTTCTCAATACTGGGTATCTTAACCTGTCATGAAATATAGATCTTAGTTTTGCTATGGGCAAAAATGCATGTGCGTAAAGTGTCTTCATAGACTAGCCTTTTTAGTCCACAGAGGTCGATCATTGACAACACTTTCCACCAAGACTGGATTTTCTTAGAGAAGTGATTTACTTAAATAAAAAATCCCATTAAGTGCAAAGTGTCATCCCTGATTAAACTGTGGCTAATCTGCGACGACACTTTACCCACATGCACATTCATTAAGCTCCATTTACTGACAATACTTTTGATGTTATTTAATTTTGATTGAAAACGCATAACCCAGTGGATTTAGGGCAGTTGTATTTTTACCTTGTGCAAATTAGCAGACAACAATCATACATACATTACTTTATGCAGATGCATTAAGCCCTGTTTTCCCATAAAGAGACTCATATATACTAATATGAGATGAATATTCACATACTGACAATATATTAGAGGTAATTTTATTTTGATTGAAAACTCATAACCACATGGATTTAGAGCAATTGTATTTTTACCTCATGCAAATTAGCAGAAGACAAGTGTATTGTTATTATACATTTAATCACATAAATTAAGCCCCGTTTACCGAGAGAAAGGATTATTAATATCTTACTTATTGTACTCCATGACCGTGATGAGCAATGGTGAGCACCCTACAATACCCAAAGTCTTTTTTATCGTACTCCATGACCGTGATGAGCGATGGTGAGCACCCTACAATACCCAAAGTCTTACTTATTGCACTCCATGACCGTGATGAGCGATGGTGAGCACCCTACAATACCCAAAGTCTTACTTATCGTACTCCATGACCGTGATGAGCGATGGTGAGCACCCTACAATACCCAAAGTCTTACTTATCGTACTCCATGACCATGGTGAGCGATGGTGAGCACCCTACAATACCCAAAGTCTGAGCTGATCATGACCTAAATGAGTGAGTCCTTCTGTTAAAGTGTACAAGATCAGCAAACTGCACATGCCACAGTTTCCCAGAGTGAGGTTGGGACAACTCTTTATGCACATAAATAAAGCCCCATTTTCCCAGATTAACATCTTATTCACATACTTTCATCACTTACTTATCGTACTCCATGACGGTGTTGAGCCGGTGAGCGATGGTGAGCACGGTACAATCCCCGAATTCTGAGCTGATCGTGTCCTGAATGAGTGAGTCTGTCTCCAGATCCACGGCTGCGGTCGCCTCGTCGAGGACGAGAATCTTCATCTTGCGGAGCAGGCTTCTGGCGAGACAGATCAGCTGACGCTGACCCACACTGAGAATGATTAAGGGTTTCTAGGACAACAGGGCTAAATGCATGTCAGTGTGTAACGTGTCATCCCAGATTAGCCTGTGCAGTCCACACAAACCAATCAGGAATGACACTTTCTGCCTACACTGGATTTGCGTTAAGAAAATACTTTCCTGGCTTTACAGGTCAACTGACGATGAGGGACACTTAGAAATAAGGATTATGAAAAGATTAAACAAGGGCTGTTTGTAAAACATGCATGCCCCCCATATGGGCTGTCAGTTGTAGTGGCAGCCATTGTGTGAATACGTTTTATTGGCACTGTGACCTTGACCTTTGACCTAGTGACCTGAAAATCAATAGGGGTCATCTGCGAGTCATGATCAATGTACATATGAAGTTTCATGATCCTAGGCGTAAGCTTTCTTGTGTTATCATCCGGAAACCACTTTACTGTGTCAAATCACCATGACCTTTACTTTGACCTAGTGACCTCAAAGTCAATAGGGGTCATCTGCGAGTCATGATCAATGTACCTATGAAGTTTCATGATCCTAGGCGTAAGCGTTCTTGAATTATCATCCGGAAACCATTTTTCTAAGTTGAGTTACCGTGACCTTGACCTTTGACCTAGTGACCTGAAAATCATTAGGGGTCATCTGCAAGTCATGATCGATGTACCATTGAAGTTTCATGATCCTAGGCATAAGCGTTCTTGAGTTATAATCCGGAAACCATTTTACTATTTCGGGTCACCGTGACTTTGACCTTTGACCTAGTGACCTGAAAATCATTAGGGGTCATCTGCGAGTCATGATCAATGTACCTATGAAGTTTCATGATCCTAGGCATAAGCGTTCTTGAGTTATCATCCAGAAACCATTTTACTATTTCGGGTCACCATGACCTTGACCTTTGACCTAGTGACCTGAAAATCAATAGGGTTCATCTGCGAGTCATGATCAATGTATCTATGAAGTTTCATGATCCTAGGCATAAGCGTTCTTGAGTTATCATCCGGAAACTATTTACTGGTTCGAGTCACCGTGACCTTGACCTTTGACCTAGTGACCTGAAAATCAATAGGGGTCATCTGCGAGTCATGATAAATGTACCTATGAAGTTTCATGATCCTAGGCCTAAGCGTTCTTGAGTTATCATCCGGAAACCATCTGGTGGATGGACGGACGGAAATACGGACCGACATGAGCAAAACAATATACCCCCTCTTCTTCGAAGGGGGGCATAAATAAAGAAAATACATGTCAAATGTTCTTAGGCTTTTGCTACAATTTGGGCTAAAATAAATAAATAGGTTTTAACTAAATCGCAGTACCTAAGATTTTGACCACCTTCCCCAACTTCATACTCGAGCTGACCGGGAAGTCCTTCAATGAAAGTCTTCAAGTGCGCGTGATCCAGCGATGCCCACAAATCATCATCATTGTGGGCCCCGAGGGGATCCAAATTCATGCGAAGACTTCCTGAGAAAAGGACTGGCTCCTACAAGTTTTGAGATAAATCAGCCATGCATTGGAAAAACAGGGGTTAATGCAGGTGTGTTAAGTGTGTTTTCCCTGAGAAAAGGATTGGTTCCTGCAAGTATGGCGATAAATGTAAAACTAAACTAGTTTTTTAAAGTTTGGAGATTATTGTGAAAGTAGACTGGTTCTTACAAGTTTGGATATAAATGTAAAAGTAGACTGGTTCTTACAAGTTTGGAGATATAATTATGTAAAACTAGACTGGTTCTTACAAGTTCGGAGATAAATGTAAAACTTGATTAGTTCTTACAAATATGGCGATAAATGAAAAAATAGTCTGGTTCTTACAAGTTCAGAGATAAATGTAAAACTAAACTGGTTCTTACAAGTTCAGAGATAAATGTAAAACTAGACTACAAAGTTGGAGATAAATGTAAAATTAGACAGGTTCCAACAAGTTTAAAGACAAATATAAAATAATACTGGTTCCAACAAGTCTAGAGATAAATGTCAAACTAGACTTGCAACTACAAGTTTGGAGATAAAGGTATAACTAGACTGGTTCTTACAAGTTTTGAGAATACGGGCCAAGATCTGTGTTACATCATGTTGCAAGTTGCAATAATAATGTTAGTTGACTTAGGCAACTTTCAGCATGAATTGAATATATAATAATTGCAAAAGCACAACTTTAGATCCTTAGAAACTCTGCATACTGTTTGAATGGTACACCTTACCAAGTAAAGGAGTAAAGTCTCAGACAACTGCATACTGTTTAAATGGTGTACCTTAACAAGTAAAGGAGTAAAGTCTCGGACAACTGCATGCTGTTTGAATGGTGCACCTAAACAAGGATAGAAGTAAAGTCTCAGACAACTGAATACTGTTTGACTGGTTCACCTTGACAAGCAAAGGAGTCAAGTCTAGGACAACTGCATACTGTTTAAATGGTGTACCTTAACAAGTAAAGGAGTAAAGTCTCGGACAACTGCATGCTGTTTGAATGGTGCACCTAAACAAGGATAGAAGTAAAGTCTCAGACAACTGAATACTGTTTGACTGGTTCACCTTGACAAGCAAAGGAGTCAAGTCTAGGACAACTGCATACTGTTTAAATGGTGTACCTTAACAAGTAAAGGAGTAAAGCCTCAGACAACTGCATACTGTTTAAATGGTGCACCTTAACAAGGAAAGAAGTAAAGTCTCAGACAACTGCATGCTGTTTAAATGGTTACCTTAACAAGGAAAGAAGTAAAGTCTCAGAAAACTGCATGCTGTTTAAATGGCGTACCTTAACAAGTAAAGGAGTAAAGTCTCAGACAACTGCATACTGTTTAAATTGTGCACCTTAACAAGGAAAGAAGTTAAGTCTCAGACAACTGCATGTTGTTTAAATGGTGTACCTTAACAAGTAAAGGAGTAAAGTCTCAAACAACTGCATACTGTTTAAATGGTGTACCTTAACAAGGAAAGGAGTAAAGTCTCAGACAACTGCATGCTGTTTAAATGGTGTACCTTAACAAGGAAAGGAGTAAAGTCTCAGACAACTGCATGCTGTTTGAATGGCGCACCTTAACAAGGAAAGGAGTACAGTCTCAGACAACTGCATGCTGTTTGAATGGCGCACCTTAACAAGTAAAAGAGTAAAGTCTCAGACAACTGCATACTGTTTGAATTGTGAACCTTATCAAGTAAAGGAGTAAAGTCTCAGAAAACTGCATACTGTTTGAATGATGTACCTTAACAAGGAAAGGAGTAAATTCTCAGACAAGTATTGTCATTGAAAGACAAAATGTGTAGAAGGTTGTGAATGGTATAAGGCCCACATTGTATTGTTTTAAGGGAATCCCTTTCTTATTTTTCAACAAAACAAATACAAACACAAATAACACATTTGATTTTTATTTATAATTCTCAAGCAGAACTGCTGTATTACTTATAAAAAATGTAAAAAATAAAACACATAAAGGTTTGAAATTAATATATGTATGTTTGATTCTACATAATGTAGACCACGAGTCATTGCATTGGTTGTATGACCTTTTGACCTTCTTTTTCAACATTATTTGGCCAACATTTTCTTAAATAACTTTTTTACCCAAACTATAATTATAAATTGGGTCCATGGGGAAACAAGAGGGCCAAGATGGCCCTAGTTCGCTCACCTGAGAGGAGTCGGTTCATTTAATCTTTACCAAACGTCAAACTTTACCTAGATATTGTCCAGACAAACATCCCGGTCAAGTTTCATCATTATTGAACCAAAACTCTGGCGTATGGAGTGTTTTTGTAAGATTTTACCTGGTGACCTATATTTTGAGTTGACCCCCCTTACCAAACATCAAAATTTGATAACAAAAATAAATATTTTGACCAAGATTCATAAAATCTGAAACAAAATTGTGACCTCTAGAGTGTTTACAAGGATTTTGTATTATATAATGAAAATTTGGACAATCTAAGGGCATTAATTATGGCATTAATTATGTGATTTTGCTCATTATCAAACTTGACTGAGATCTTTCAGCAACTTTCATAAAGAATGCTTGAGAAGTGTTAATGCTAGAGTGTTTACAAACCAAATGTGCACGAACAGACGGCGGACAATGACCAATTCTAAAACCTCACCTGAGCAATCAGGTGAGCTAAAATGTTTACTGATCTGAGCCATTTTCAAACTTGTCCGAGAAATCAATAAAACCAATGTATTGATTAAGTTTCACGATGATTAGGCAAAAAAAACTAACTTCTATAGGGTTCGATCACAATGTTTCTCTCTAATCACATAAGGAAAACTGCCCCCCCACTGGCGTCCATGTTTTTTGACCGATCGGGACCATTTGCGAACTCATCCGAGATATATATAAAACCAATCATTTCACCAAGTTTCATGATGATTGGGCAAAAATTGTGACTTCTAGAGTGTTCACAAGCTTTTTTTTACTATATAAATACAAGAAAACTGCCCCCCGGCAGCCATGTTATTCAACTGACCGGAACCATTTTTTAACTCAACTCTCGTATCAAGGAAACAAATGTTCTGACCAAATTTCATGAAAATTGGGACAAAAATGTGACTTCTAGAGTGTTCACATGTTTTCACTATATACATATAGAGAAAAATGCCCCGCCCACTGGCAGCAATGTTTTTCACCGATCTGGACCATTTTCGAACGAATCCTAGATATCAATAAAACCAATGTTTTGTCCAACTTTCATGATGATTGGGCAAAAATTGTGACTTCTAGTGTGTTTACAAGGTTTCTCTATAGCCAAATAAGGAAAACTGCACCTCCCACTGGCGGCCATATTTTTCAACGGACCGGAACCACTTTTGAACTCAACCAGCATATCATTGAGACAAACATTTTGACAAAGTTACATGAAGATTGGGCATGAAGTGTGACTTCTACAGTGTTTACAAGTTTTTTCTTTTTTTTGACCTAGTGACCTAGTTTTTTACCCGGCATGACCCAGTTTCGAACTCGACCGAGATATCATTGGGACAAAGATTCTGACCAAGTTTCATGAAGATCTGAAAAGAAATGTGCCCTCAAGTAAATACAATGTATTATTATGAAAACATTAATAGTCAAAGGGGAGTTACTTCTGTAAACTTAAATGCAATACATGTATTTAGAAGAGTTGTCTCGCATGTTACATGACCTTAATTCATGATTGTTTACAAGCCTTTTTACTATATAATATAAGGAAAACTGCCCATCCCTCTGGCAACCATGTTTTTCAATGGACTGACACCATTTTCGAACTCAACTCTCATATCAAGAAAACAAATGTTCTGACCAAATTTCATGAAAATTGGGCCAAAAATGTGACTTATAGAGTGTTCACGTTTTCACTATATACATAGAGAGAAAAATGCCCCGCCCACTGGCGGCCATATTTTTTCACCGATCTGGACCATTTTCGATCTCGTCCGAAAAATTAATAAAACCAATATTTTGACCAATTTTCATGATGATTGGACAAAAATTGTGACTTCTAGAGTGTTTACAATGTTTCTCTATAGCCAAATAAGAAAAACTGCCCCGCCCACTGGCGGCCATGTTTTTTTACGGACGGGAACCACTTTTGAACTCAACCAACACATCATTAAAACATTTTGACAAAGTTACATGAAGATTGGGCATGAAGTGTGACTTCTACAGTGTTTACAAGTTTTTTTCCTTTTTTTGACCTAGTGACCTAGTTTCTGACCCGGCACAACCCAGTTTCGAACTTGACCGAGATTTCATTGAAACGAAGCTTCTGACTAAGTTTCATGAAGATCAGACAATAAATGTGGCTTCTAGAGAGTTTACGAACAAATGTGGATGGACGGATGGACGGACAGACAGACGACGGACAAAGACCGGTCACAAAAGCTCACCCGAGTAATCAGATGAGCTAAAAAGATAATTTACACTCTAGCAGTCACATTTAAAGTCCAATCTTTGTGAAACTTGGTCAGAATAAATTGATTAAATAATATCTCAATTTCGTTTAAAAATGTTTTCGGTTTGTTGAAAACAAGTCCATCAGGGGGCGGGGCAGTTTTCCGTATATGGCTACAGTAAAACCATGCTTACTCTCTGGAAGTCACATTTATAGTCCAATCTTCATAAAAAAAACAAAGAAATACAATCATACATGGAATACAGTAATTGAGAATCAAATTAACCAAATTAAAACAACTATGGAGCTACCAAAATACTGACACTGTATGTACACAATATAAAGATACTTAAAATTAAACTTTATTTTAGTGTTATATAAACACTTATTACACAATTTTGTTCAATGTAGGCAACCCCATTTTATTTTTCCCCATAGTTCTTTGCCTTTTCATTTAAGGCAGAACTTTAATTGATACGGCTTTATACCTTTCAAACAAACAAACAAAAAAAGACTCATTCTTGGAATATGGAATTTTGTGCATGTACGAAAAGTGTCTGCACAGGCTAATGAGGGACAACACTTTCCGCCTTAAAATGATTTCCACTAAGAAGAGAGTTCCTTTGAACAAATAAGTATCATACAAGCGAAAAGTGTCGTCCATGATTAGCCAAAGGCTAATCTAGGACAAAACTTTACACACATGCATAAAGCCCGATTTTTCCAGAATAAAGCTCAAATAAATTTGTTCAACCCAACCTGTGGCAGAATTGTCAGACGGGATCGTAAATCATGGAGACCCAGACGACTGATGTCTTCACCGTCAATGACAATACTTCCTTCTGCCGCCTCGATCAGTCGGAACAGCGCGAGGGTCAGCGAAGATTTCCCCGCACCTGTCCGCCCCACTATTCCCACCTGTTGTTAAGAGATGATATTCAGACAATACCTGTCCGCCCCCTATTCCAACCTGTGGTTAAGACATGGTATTCAGAAAATATGACATACTTGTACATTTTTTTGTAAAGAATGCTAATGAAAATGGTTTGAATTTATGGGAGAAAACACTTGAAATCAGGCCCTGTAGTCCCCAATAATAGAATAGAATGTTCTACATGAAGAATAATGTAGATAGAGGCAGTTAATCCAGGATTTTACTAACAAGAGCTGTCAGAGGACAGCGCGCTCGACTATTCGAGTGCTTGACAGTATATTGTAAGCCACCATGGGGAAATTGTTCATATTCAATCATTTATAAGACGATCTTTCAAAAATATAAAAGAAAAAAAATTATTTATTTTTTTTTTTTTTTTTTGGGGGGTGGGTGGGGTGTTGAGAGGGGGTATAATGTGGGGTGTGGTCAATTATTAGATAATATGTCAAAAATAAAAAAAAGGAAAACAAAAAAATTTGGGGGTGGGGGGGGTAAGGGGGGTGAGAGGGGTATAATGTGGGGGGGGGGGTAATTTATTAGATTATGTTAAAAAAATGGAGGGGGGGAGGTTGGGGGGTAGAGGGGTGAGAGGGGGGTATAATGTGGGTGGGGTAATTGATTAGACGATGTTAAAAAAAATTTTTTTTTGGGGGGGGGGGGGTTGGGGGGGGGGGGGGGGGGTAGGGGGTGTGAGAGGGGAGCAAATGTGGGGTGTGGTAATTTATTACATGATGTTAAAAAAAAATCATAAATAAAGAAGTTTTGGCAATTTAAGCAAAATGTTCAATAATCTAAGTGTAAAAGGAGCCATAATTATGTCAAAATGCTTGATACAGTGGTCTGCTCTTGTTAATAGGTTGGGGTCATGTTGGTGTAACAGGGTATTCACTCTGACACTAATCCTTTTAACAATACTAACCCAATCAAGACTGAGAGAAGTTCAGTGTGAGAGATACTTTGTGATGTATTAATGAGTTTAATTACCAACATTGGATGCTTTTGTTGTGAGATGATTTCATGGTCATCTATATAATTTTAAATCATAACTCAACATTTGGTCACTTGTTTGTAAAACCTTGTAAAAGGTAGTAGGCTTTTTCCAATTGTCACTTTCTACAATAAGTCTTGTGGTCACTGGTGAGTGCATTATTCTATGTTTATATAATTGTATTTTCTTGAATTACATTGTATTGCATATTATTTTATATAATTGTATTTTCTTGAATTATAATTGTATTGTATTGCATATTATTATGTATAACAATGAATTATTTAAATTGTTATTATAATTGTTATTTGTTAATTATAACATGATTTTTATTCATGTTTCAGGCCATCATTTACATCATTTATACTTCATAGTATTAAAAGCTTGGAACGTTAAACCCAGGTTGCGTTATAGACTCAAACTCCGGCTACATTGGTAAACAAGTATGCAAAATATAAAAGCAATATGTCAAAGGATATAGGAAATATGTGGGATAGTACGCAAACTTTAACATAGATTTATCAATAATATGCATATTCTAAGTATAAAAGGGAAAATAATTATGTCAAAATGCTTGATACAGTTGCATGCTCTTGTTTATAGGTTGGGGTCATGATGGTAAACAAGTATGCAAAATATGAAAGCAATATGTCAAGGGACATTGAAAATATTTGGGGTAGTACGCAAACTTTAACATTTGCTGCATATTCTAAGTGGAAAAGGGGCCATAATTATGACAAAATGCTTGATACAGTTTTCTGCTCTTGTTTATAGGTTGGGGTCATGTTGGTTAACAAGTATTCAAAATATCAAAGCAATATGTCAAAGGATATAGGATATATTTCAGGTTGTACGCAAAGTTTAACATAGATTTATCAATAATATGCATATTCTAAGTATAAAAGGGGCAATAATTCTGTCAAAATGCTTGA
The DNA here is from genome assembly GCF_020536995.1 of Dreissena polymorpha. Classification (NCBI taxonomy): domain Eukaryota; kingdom Metazoa; phylum Mollusca; class Bivalvia; order Myida; family Dreissenidae; genus Dreissena; species Dreissena polymorpha. The sequence continues at coordinate 24,471,017 of NC_068359.1, read as the reverse complement.
TACACTTGTATGCTGCTTGATACACTTGTATGCTCTTGTTTATAGGTTGGGGTTATGATGGTAAACAAGTATGCAAAATATGAAAGCAATATGTCAAGGGACACAGGAAATATTTTGGGTAATACGCAAACTTTAACATTTGCTGCATATTATAAGTGGAAAAGGGGCCATAATTATATCAAAATGGTTGATAGAGTTTTCTGCTTTTGTTTATAGGTTGGGGTCATGTTGGTAAACAAGTATGCAAAATATGAAAGCAATATGTCAAGGGACAATGAAAATAATTGGGATAGTACGAAAACTTTAACATTTGCACGCTAACGGAAACAGCACGGAAAGGTTAACGCCGGGGTGAGTAGGATAGCTCCACTATATATATTTCATATATAATAGTCGAGCTAAAAATGAAAGCAATTCTTGAAGAGTCTTATGTAAAGTCTATTCTTTGTTCAAAGAGTTAAGTCTAAGAATTGTTTGGTGAATACAGGCACAGAAACAAATTTTTTTCAGTTATGTTCCATAATCACTTAGAATCTCAATCAGAAAATGGGGATGCCTCTTGCATTACACTACAATGCTACAATAAGTTTTTAATCCATTCATATTTTATATTCTTTTCAAAATTGATAAGGCACTTGGTACAAAAGACACAGTTTTGAGTTCAAAATACTTAATTAAAACTTATGCCAAAATTAAGATTAATTACATTAATATATATTTTATGGGCTGTGATATTAAATGCAGGATCTCAACCCATATGTATTTCATTTTCAAAACAGAGAAATCCACTATAATTAATAAGCAGAATTCTGGTAAAACTTGGTTTCATGCATGTGCGTCCAGCGTCGTCCAAGATTAGCATGTTCAGTCTGCACAGGCTAACCAGGGTCCACACTGTGCGCCTCAACTGGGCCAGTCTGCACAGGCTAACCAGGGTCCACACTGTGCGCCTCAACTGGGCTATTGTTCAGGGACCACACTGTACGCCTAAACTGGGCTATTGTTCAGGTGAGTCTTCCTTTATAACTGAAATATTCCATAAAAGAGGAATGTGTCGTCATAGATTAGCCTGTGCAGACTTCACATTCCTGGGACCACACTTTACAAACATGCAAAAGATCAGTTTCTCAGAACTCATATAAAGGGTAGTCACTTAATGAACTGTGACCACACTTTACAAACATGCAAAAGCACAGTTTCTCAGAACTAATATAAAGGGTAGTCACTTAATAAACTTGGTCAATCTTTCATTTTCCTTGCCTGAAAAACAAATGTGAAAAAATATCTTGAGTTTCCTTTAAGGGGTAATTACCTTCACACTTGTCCTAAATGCAGCAATTTATATTTTAGGCCAGGAATTTTTCAAAGCAAATCATTAACTAAATGTAAGTTTTTTAGTTGTGTAGCAACTACATAACTTTACAACAAGAATTTGATTTCCTGATCAATTGGAATCCATTGGAAAATTATTGGCCCTTTCTTTTTAAAAATACGTCACTGAAATTAAAACAAATCAGAACAATGCAAGCACATATGTATTTATAAATTTGAAAATCTTATCAACAAAATATAAAGCATTAAACATGTTCCACTCAGATTCGCATTCTAATGCATTGCCTTTGTAGTGCCTTAGAAAATAAAAATAAATAATAATTAATAAAATTAAAATTCCTTACAAAATAAAATTAAATTTAAGACTTTTCTTACTAGATTCAATTTTGCAATTTTTCACTTTCAACCCTAGGATACAGATGAGCAGAAAACAGCATAAAACCTGACTTACTTGCAGGCTGGTAACAAATAGCCATTTATGCTTTGCTTCTGAGTGGAAGAGGGTTAAAGCACCTTAGATAAAATCTCTCACCTTTTCATGGGGTTTGAATTTCACATGTATATTTGGTAAGACCAATACCAGTATAAGTACCATTGATAAAATTTCTTACCTTTTCACCGCCCAAGAGCAAAGCTCGGGTATGGTATGAAAGTACTGAGGGTGTATATCCCAGACATCCTCAATATCACATGTAAATTTGGTAAGTCCAATACAAGGTATTAAAGTACCATTGATAAAATCTCTTAGCTTTTCAGCGTGTACGAATTTCACATATCAACAATATAAAAATATAAACAATAAAAAGTACCATTGATAAAATCCCATACCTTTTCACCGGGTTTGAATTTCACATGTAAATTTTGTAGGACTAATGGAAGACCATCTCTATACCGAGTACAATATGATCGCAGTTCAATCGAGCCCTCAGACGGCCAATCAACAGGCAGCTGAACGTCAGAATGCAGGGGTGCCTGGGACATAAAAAGGCATATAATATTATATTTCTTATAATATTTTCCACTAACTTAAAATCCCTTATTCTATGTCACAAACCTTAATTTGTATCATTTTTATTTATATTCCAGGTTGACTTTTCATTAGTTTTTACTTCTTTTCATGTGGTGCCTGGGACATAAACAAGAGCTGTCAGTAGACAGCGCCCTCGACTATTCGAGTGCTTGACAGTATAATGTAATCATGGGGCAATAGCTTGGGTGGGATGGTTGGGCGGTCCGTCAAAAATAAAGTTAAAAATATATTTGTGTTTTTTTTTTTAAATCTTTTTGGGTGTGTGCGATGGGGGGGGGTAAGGGTGGGGGTGGAGAGGGGGGGGGGGGGATATAATGTTGGGGGGTGGTCATTTATTAGACGGTGGGATTCTGTGGTGGGGCGTGGGGGATGGTTTGGGTGGAGTCCATTGTGGTATGTCAGGTAAGTGTTGTTTTGTGAAAGTATAAATCAAATCTGATCATTAAGAAAGAAGTTATGGCAATTTAAGAAAAAATGATTAATTCGACCTTAAGAGTCAAGGTCATTCAAAGGTGAAGGTCAAATTCAACTTGCCAGGTACAGTACCCGCATGATAGTAAGAAAGTATTTGAAGTTTGAAAGCAATATCTTTGATACTTTAGAAGTAAAGTGGATCTAAACACAAAATTTAACAAAATATTCAAAGCTACTAAGACAAAAAAGGGCCATTATTTCGTAAAAATGCCAACCAGAGTTATGCAACTTGCCCTGTACAGTCCCCTTACGATAGTTAGCAAGTTTCGAAGTCGGAAAGCAATAGCTATGACACCTCAGGAGTAAAACAGACCAAAACAAAAAAAACAGATTGATATAACTTTGCCTGCACAGTCTCCTTATGATAGTTAGTAAGTGTTGCAAGTATGAAAGCAATAGCTTTGATACTTTAGGAATGAAGAGAAGCTAAACACAAAACTAAACAAAATTTTCAATTTTCTAAGTATAATAAGGAAACATAATTCTTACAAAATGCTTAATACAGTTGTCTGCTCTTGTTTATAGATTGGGATCATGATGGTTAAGAAGTATGCAAAATATAAAAGCCATATGACAAGGTATATAGACAATATTTTAGGTGGTACACAAACTTGAACACAGATTTATCAATAATATGCATATTCTAAGTGGAAAAAGGGCCATAATTATTACAAAATGCTTGAAACAGTTGTCTGCTCTTATTTAAAGATTGGAGTCATGTTGGTAAAGAAGTATGCTAAATATAAAAGCAAAATGTTAAGGGACATAGAAAATATTTGAGGTGGTACGCAAACTTTAACATAGATAAATCTAAGTGGAAAAAGGGCCATAATTCTTACAAAATGCATGATACAGTTGTCTGCTCTTGTTTATAGATTGTGGTCATGTAGGTAAAGAAGTATGCTTAATATAAAAGCAATATATTAAGGGACATAGAAAATATTCGAGGTGGTACGCAAACTTTAACATAGATTTATCAATAGTATGCATATTTTAAGTGGAAAAAGGTCCATAATTCTTCCAAAATGCTTGATACAGTTGTCTGCTCTTGTTTATAGATTGGGGTCATGTTGGTAAAGAGGTATGCAAAATATAAAAGCAATATGTCAAAGGACATAGAAAATATTTGAGGTGGTACGCACACTTTATCATTCCAACGCTCACTATCATGCCGATGCCGGGGTGAGTAGGATAGCTCAACTATATATATTTCATATATAATAGTCAAGCTTAAAAGAGATGTAAAATAAAAATAAGTCCTGCTCAGGAAAAATGGGGTTTTTATGCCCGTGCGTAAAATGTTGTCCCAGATGAGCATGTGCATTCCATAGAGGCGAATCATAGACAAAAATTTCCAAGTTATAGTATTTTTGTTGCGACCAGTGTAGCCGTACACCAGCCTTCCCATTCTTGAATTCAGGTCAAGAATGACCATGACGCTTAATGAGACCATTAAACCGTGCATGACGTTCTAGCAGACATGGTGGCATCATGACTGGACTGCATGTATGTATAACCTTGTCTGGAGGTATGCTCGCCGTATATGGCATAGGACCCAATTTCGCATGAAGGGGATCATATATTTGAGAAACCACGCAGTCTGGTCAGGAGATAGGCAGTCTAGTATAAAGTCAAGTTAGGTTTCGTGGTATCACTAGCCGACAGGATAGCTCCTTAACACACTACAATGGCAGCATATGGCATTAGACCCATTTTCGAAATATGCCACTCATATTATTGTACATGTTTAACACACCTCTGTTTTGTTTGCCGTGTATTGGCCTATCCGTTCCACGCTTACAATGTTGGTCTCGAATTCACTCACCATCCTCACAAACCAGGCAAGGATTTCAGTGATCTATTGAATAGAAATGAGAGAAAAATGTGCTAGTAAATAAAAGATATAAGAAGCGATCTCGGAAAACAGGGCTTAAAGCTCACTATTCACTATTTCACTATAGAGCCGGATGTCGGGTTATCAATTTCTTCTACTGTGCCAAATATCTCCTCTCTTGTTATTAACCAGTACATAATCAACAAATTGTAATGCACTTTCACACATTGAAAAAAAATGTATAAATCTCAAGGTTCACATTTTGAAAATAAGAAAGAAAAAGTTTTGGGGCTTCCTGGCTGGTAACTACTACGGCATTTGGCCCAAAGTGGGGTTTTCTGTTACTAATACTGCACCGATCATTTTATAATTAATGAATGTATCAGCAACATAGACAGCACAATAAGAACTCTCTTGAAGTAAGTTCTAATCCAGTAGATATTAACATTTCAAAAATGTCTCATATAAAATGTTAGATTTTTAAAATCATTTAAAATAACAACACTATTTGCACAGTTTGAAACTTTTTTTCAGTTTTCAATATCTAATAAAAGTTATAAAGGGCTACCACACAGTGCAACTTGGCTGAGTGTAACCTGTGTGGCATCGTCATTCATTAACATTTTGCATGCCTGGTCCATATTAATCACACAAGGTTCATATAAGAAAATAGTGATGGGACCATACACTCTTGCATGATTGCCTCTATCATATTTTACGGACCTAAACTGATCACATCCATAAAGAAGGTCAAATTTGTGCCAAGTACATTTGTGCTTTTTTTTTTTGGGGGGGGGGGGAAACTTCACAAACATGAATAACCTTTAAAAGGTGCATTACTACATTACTATTACATCAATTAAATTCTCACAAATGAAGTCTCAAACAATCGGTGCTAAAATATCTTTCTTAATATGAGCGATGTTCTGGGAAAACAGGGCTTAATGCATGCGAGTAGTGTCGTCCCAGATTAGCCTGTGTGGTCCGCACAGGCTTATCAGGGAGGTCCCTTTCTGATTAGAATAGATTTTTGTTAAGAAGGGACTTCCTTTAAACGAAAGATTCAATAAAAGCGGACTGCAAAGGCCAATCAGGGACTACACTTTCCACACATGCATTACCCCCCTTAAGCCAGAGCCCGGCACATATCAATTAATCACTACCTGATAAAGTATGACATTTAAAACAGTGCTAAAATACATTTCTAAAGATGATACTTGATAACATAAAAAAGCCTTATTGAACCAACTCAGGTCTCTGTGCCTGTGGCATAGAAGATATTGTGTCCGCTTAGCGGCCATGAGATTACAGTTTGAATCTTCACTTTGGCAGTGTCTTAAGATCACCCCCAAAGACACCAAATGGTGGTCCTACCCAGGCATTTTAATAAGTTTTCGGGAGCTGGATTCAATAGTGATAAAATAAATAGGTCTAAACTAAACCAATATGTCACCTGCAGGGCATATGATACTGAAAGTCCAACGATAGCGCTCGATATGTTGCCTCTTTCCAGGACCGAGAACAAGGATGCCGCCAAGACCACGACTCCTCCCATGATATCCAGGCGTATACCGAGCCATCTGAATCATTGACAACATTACTTTGTAAGTATATGGATACCTATGAGACTGTCTCTTGGAAAACTGGACTTCATGCATGTGCGTTCAATGTCGTCCATGATGAGCAGTCTGTGCAAAGGATATCCCTTTGCATGCTGGGAAATTTGTCGTCTGCTAAAATGTCATCTGCTCAATTTCTAAAAATAGCATTTTCTTCATTTTTTTTCAAAGAATACTATCCGAATAGCAAACAGTTTGGATCCAGATGAGACGCCACCTTCTGTGGCGTCTCATCTGGATCCAAACTGTTTGCAAAGGCCTTCAAAATTTGGTTCCAGCACTGAAAGAGTTATCAGGGACAACAGTTTCAGTGTAAACTGGATTTTGCTAATAAGAGTCTTCCTTTCAACAAAAAAGTACCATAAAACCGAAGTGTCGTCCATGATTAACCTGTTTAAACTGCACTGGCTAATCGGGGACGACATTTTACGCAAATGCATTAAGGCGTGTTAAACTAGAATTACGGTCATGCATATGGGACATGTAACTATGGACAGAGGTTTGTCTGTTTGGTGACACTAATTTAGTTTTTGTTAATTTGTGCAATTTTGTGTCTTCATAAATATGCCCGCCCCCCCCCCCCCCCCCCAAAAAAAAAGCGGAACAGTTTTTTTTCTTTTACGACTCGTTCATGGGATTGGTAAGACCTTAAGAAATCTTGCACAACTGATAGATATCATGCTCATAGATGCAACATTGAAACTATGTTAACTGACAAGTTGCAGGATATAATTTTACAAATAGGTCTTCTTACAAAAATAAAAAATGATTATGTTTTCAAACTCAATTTTCATTTTTATTCAGGTGACAATACACCTTAATGCACTTGAACACTTGACAGAATAAAAGTTGTCAAACCCATATACAGGCCAACATCTGAATAACTATAAAAATAGTGTAAATTAATTCATGTTAGCCAGTATGAAATTTCGTGGTAAAAAAAATCCTGGACACGTAAATTGCTTTTTTTTTATTCGGAAAAAAACACACAAGAATTTGAGTCAGTTGTTTTCCGATGTGTGTGTGAAAATTGTGGATCGGTCAACCTACAAAGTCAAAGAAAATTTATGTGCCATGCAAAATAATGATTTTACAGTGATTAAATTAAGCAAACATACATGCAAACTTGAAGAGTGTTAAAGACAATTTGAAAATGTACACAAGAACAAATGCTGTCACTGTACACAGTAGAGGCCTCTGAAAAGTATTGTTATGACCCAAAAGTATTGTTTTGACCCAAAAGTGTCAAAGTATGGGAACACAGACAAGTTTTATTTATTTATTGAAAAAAAAACAACGGAAAAGTGAATGTCCTCTGTTGATTTTCTTTTCATTACAACCGATTTTATTCTAATACTTATGCTTTGCTCAATAAAATTTAACAAAGGGAAACAACTCCATAAATATCAAAGAAAGAGTTATGGGTCCTAAACTCCACACGTCGGCTCCAAGTTTTCTGTTTCCATGTTACAGGTATATGAATTTTATTCGTGCTTTTTTGAGTTATGATCTGCACATTAAAAAAACAATATGTAATTGGGCTCTGCAAGAGAAAAATACCAAGAACACTAGCCAAAAAAAAACACTTAAGAGAGATTTAAAATGCCTGCACTGTGTAGGTCATTTTAGATCTATGAAGTTTCATGTTAATATTGATAATGTAATGGAATTGAAATGAAAATAAACAAAGGGCAATAATTCTGTAAATATTGAAGAAAGATTTATGGTACCTTTTCTCTGCACTGCCTTTCAAAGCCCTTTATTTAAATATGAAGTTTTATTTTAATCTCTTAAACACTTTTTACATTAACCTTTTTACACGAAAAATGCACTATGAAGCTATGTTCTGCACATAAAATTAAGCAAAGGTCAATAACACTAATTGATGAGTTTTGCTTTGTTTTCATACTTAAACAAAATCTTTACAATGCTTTGTAATGTTTTGGTATGCCATAAGTTCTGAAATTAACTTGCCTCTCCACGGTATTACTTGCAAATGTGTACTCTTGATTCAAGTCTACCCTGCTGTCAGAAATGTCCATGAATCGTTCTTGGACGCGGAAAGCGCGAATAGTGCTCACACCTGCCAAACTTTCCCGGAAATTGTTGTAGATTGGTGACCGAGTCTTTGTCTCCAACCGTTTGAGCTGTCGTGACGTAGGTATATAAAAACGCTGAAATTACACACAGAAGGTTCACAAATATCATTTTTATTTCTCTGATCGTTTCTCCTTTTATTTATGATTTTTACATTGGGCATTTATCAAATACTAGATTGTTTCAATTATTTTTGTGTTTCAGAAAATTAATGTCAGATTTCTTTACACAATGCTCATTTTCATTATAACGGCATTGGACTGGGAAACAGTCCGCACAGGCCAGTCAGGGATGACACTTTTGCCTAAACTGAATTTTCACTATTAAGAGACTTTCTGTAGAATCACTGAAAGGAATATTGAGGTGCTGTAGGCTGCATACCTGCATGATGAAATAAAGAAATCCCAGGGGTAGAATCACTGAAAGGAATATTGAGGTGCTGAAGGCTGCATACCTGCATGATGAAATAAAGAAATCCCAGGGGTAGAATCACTGTAAGGAATATCGGGGGGCTATAGACTAGTCTACATACCTGCATGATGAAATAAAGAAATCCCAGGGGTAGAATCACTGTCAGGAATATTGAGGTGCTGTAGGCTGCATACCTGCATGATGAAATAAAGAAATCCCAGGCGTAGAATCACTGTAAGGAATATCGGGGGGGGGGGGGGGGGGGGGGCTATAGACTAGTCTACATACCTGCATGATGAAATAAAGAAATCCCAGGGGTAGAATCACTGTCAGGAATATCGGGGTGCTGTAGGCCACGACTACAAAGACGCTGATTACTGCGTAGAAACTCCACAACACTTCCACAATCTTTTCTGGCAACGTACTGTCGACAGCCTCAATGTCTTGCGAGAACCTGGAAGAATGGGAAAACGGGGCTTAATGCATGTGCGTAAAGTGTTGTCCCTGATTAGCCTGTGCAGTCTGCACAGTCTACATACAATCTAAGACAACACTTCAAGCACATGCATTAACCCCAGTAGAAACCCCAAAACACTACCACGATCATTTCTGGCAATGTACTTTAGACTGCCTAAATGCCTTGGAAGAAGCTTTATGAAAAAATTAAAGGGAAATACAGAGAAACCTCGCTATTAGGACCACCTGTGGGACTATTGAAAAGTGGTCTTAATAGCGAGGTGGTCTTAATTCTGAGTTTTCATGAATTTGATGGACAAATAATACAAAAACGTTAACATTTGCATAAAATATACCAGTAATTAATGTATGCAGTATACAAAGATATGTCCGGCTTTGTCCTTAATTGTGGTTAATTGGTTCACAATGGCTTTGTACACAAACGCGATCGAACCATAACACCAAATCAAGTAAGGTGCGAAAATTAATGGTCGTTTGGCGGGTGTCAATTTAGAACAATTTTGTTCACTGCCACTGATAAAAGTGGTCATAATAGCGGAGTAGCGGGATTGGACGGATTAGTGAGCATCAAAAATCAGGACTTCAAAATGGTCGTCGTCTTAGCGAGTTGGTCGTAATACCAAAGTGAACATAAAAATAGTTTTTACTGTACCGACATCCTTTTAAGCACTGTCAGCATTCCACATACTGTAAAATCATTTGTATTGGTTGGATGAAATTTCTTGTTTTTTTACCAAAAAACAACTTTTTTCATAGACATGTCCATTTGTGGACTTCTGCTGTTGGGAAAACAAAAAATGAGGAATTTGAGTCATTTTCAGATGTGTTTGTATTAAATACGTGGATCTGTCAACCCAGAAATCAACGAAAATTAAAGTCCAAGGAATATTAATGATTAGATAGAATTCATGTGTTGTTGTTTTTTTCAACTTACTGTCACCAGACTGTGGAAATATTGATGCAAAAAAACTCCACATAAAATCAAAACTTTAGAAAGAGACACGTCATTCTGAAAACAGAATTCCATTCTGTTTCTTGGATTACAATGCGATGAAAAATCACGCTTAACTAAACACCAACACATACTAAGTAGTCGAGAATTATCTGTCTAATACCCTACTGAAACATAGAAAATGGGTAGAATAAATATTTTATGTCAATAAAAGTGAAAGTGAGACACATTTAACAGATTTCCAATTCATACCTTGACACATAATAATACTATACATTGCAACTGGCCTGAATCAACCGTTTTTGTTTTCGTACACATAACTGAATACTTATAGATAAACATGCAAGAGTATGTCAAATTTAAACAAAATTCTTACCAAATGGCTTATATTATTTGCTGCATGTACAACACGAGTTTAATGTACATAGAAATAGTCAAAACATTTCAAATAAACTAGTGACCTGAAAATCATTAGGGGTCATCTGCAAGTCATGATCAATGTACATATGAAGTTTCATGATCCTCGGCATAAGCTTTCTTGAGTTTTCATCCGGAAACCATTTTACTGTGTCAAGTCACCATGACCTTGACCTTTGACCTAGTGACCTGAAAATCAATAGGGGTCATCTGCGAATTATGATCAATGTACCTTTGAAGTTTCATGATCCTAGGTGTAAGCGTTCTTGAGTTATCATCCGGAAACCATTTTACTGTGTCAAGTCAACGTGACCTTGACCTTTGACCTAGTGACCTGAAAATCAATAGGGGTCATCTGCCAGTCAAGATCAATGTACCTATGAAGTTTCATGAACCCAGGCGTTAGAATTCTTGAGTTATCATCCGGACACCATTTTACTATTTCAAGTCACAGTGACCTTGATCTTTGACCTAGTGACCTGAAAATCAATAGGGGTCAGTCATCTGCCAGTCATGATCAATGTATCTATGAAGTTTCATGATCCTAGGCCTAAGCGTTCTTGAGTTATCAGCCGGAAACCATCTGGTGGATGGACCAACAGACGGATCGACGGACAGACCAACATGTGCAAAACAATATACCCCCTCTTCTTCGAAGGGGGGCATAATAATGTACACATACAAAATTGCCCTACTTCGCCATGGCTTAGTGGATATGGGGTCAGCATAGCGACCAAAAGGTCAGGGGTTCAATCCCCACTGTGGGAGCATTCTTTTGATCTCCCCTAAAGGCACCAAGTACTGGTTCTACCCAGGAAATAGACTCAAGAGCATTTCAATACGACTTTAGCTTTCAGTGCAATAACGCTTAAATAAATAGGCTTAAACTTATAGCCCTACCGGTTGACAATGCGGCCCACAGGTGTAGTGTCGAAGAAGGACATCGGACCTCGCAGAACATTCACGAGTAACTTTTGGTGCAGAACTTTGGCTGCTTCTATTACACAGAATGCTTGCACAAGGGAATATATCAGCACCGCAATTGCTGGAAAAGCAAAAGCAATTAAAATATTTAGTAACACTTTAATATATTAATTTAAAATATGAATTCAAACTTGGATGGACATCATTTTGGTGATTTTCTCAAACAAATTTAATGTTGAATGTTTGTAATATTCTGTCTTGACTTTTTGTATTGTTAGAACTTCTCTATGACTGTCTCATTAAGAAAAGTTGTATTTGTAATAATTTTAAATGTATTTTTAAACTGTGTTCATGCCCCAACGATAAGGTTTTCATTCAAAAATCCAATTCAACATCCAGTTTTGTAGTAATTAATTCAATTTGAATGATGCAATTATGTATGCGTCTATTTTACTTTTACTTTGTCAAAATTAACAAGACTATTGCCAAGCAATATATGTCCCCTACCTGCTCCAGAATTGTCAGAATTTTTTTAATTATATATATTTGTTGCCATAGCAACCATAATTTTTGACGTAGGAACAAAATGAAATGACGTGCATCATGTCCATATTGTCATCTATCCATATTTCAAGTTTCATGAAAAATATGAAGAACTTTTAAAGTTATCGCAGGATCCAGAAAAGTGTGACAGACCCACAGACTCACAGACTGACCGACTGAGGGACACACAGAGCGCAAACCATAAGTCATATTTGGTGAAACCGGTAGGAGACAATAAAAACAACAGAAAAAAATGCATTTAATTCATTGTTTAAAAAAAAAGTTTATTAAAAGATTTAAGATTTATTTCAACTACACATAATATTGTGTTCATTAATAAGAAGAGATGTTTGTAAAAATAAATGCCCCCCCCCCCACCCTCCCTTTACTAACATAACTTGTGGACAGACCAAACGACCAACAATCTTACCAAGGGAGATATACTGCTTCTTCCAAAGGGTGCATATTTATTTAATGACCAGTTAGAATTATCCATTTCAATAAACATATGCTCTGGGATACAGGGGTTAAACGCAAGTGCAACAAATGTTGTCATAGTTTGCCTGTGCAGTGTGCACAGGCTAATCAGGGACAACACTTTCAACCTCAACTGGAATTTTTGCTGAAACTAACACATCATAAAGGGGAAAAGTGGTGTCCATGATTAGCCTGTGCAGACTGCACAGGCTTATCTGAGACGAAACTTAATGCAGTTTCATTAAACCAAATTTCCCAGAGCCAGCCTTAAATAGCATTGAAGTCCCACCTTGGGCGATACCGAATTCTCCGTAAATCGTGAGGTAGTAATTGTTGAGTTCCCTCCTTGCTGTACTATTGGCAGGGTACAGGGTGAGGTTCTGTAGGTTACAGCATACTATATAATTGAAATGTGCACTTAAATGCTCTCTACAATATCATATTGATTTACTTGAAAAAGACATGTTTTAGTTAATGACACTCGTTTTGTTATTCTTTTCATGACTTGTGTGCTGGGAAAGCATTGCTGTTCACCAAGAAATCACTGTAATGTTTTAAGATTAGAGATAGCAGCAGGAAATTTGCCCAAAGGCACATAACAATCTATTAAAAAGTGACTGAAAGAAAAAACGTGGAAAAAAAAACCAACAACTTTGTTTCAAGTTTTTTCTTACACATTGCATGACAAGCCGTTTTTACTTCTGAAATGCATTAAGCTTAGAATGCTTTTTTTAGGAAATATATGGTTATTGGGGTCCCTCTGTTAACTAATTTTAATTTAAATATTTACAAAAATTGAATGAGTATATTGTGACCTGCATGACATTACATAATGATTTGAATTAGTATACACTGTATTGTGACCTGCATGACATAACATAAGGATCTGAATTAGTATATTGTGACCTGAATGACATTTCATAAGGATCTGAATTAGTATATTGTGACCTGCAGCTGTGGGTCTGCAGTCCAGTAAGTGAGCCAGATAGCCGACCAGATATACAGGGACTGATAGATGGCATACAGGACCACGAGACATACGGCATACTTCAGTCCCAGAGCCCTAGCGTACTGCATGTAGACCTTCCATTGTACCTGCAGTTGTAAAGGAAACAATTGTACTGCATGAAGAACTTCCATTGTACCTGCAGTTGTATAGGAAACAATTGTTCAGCATGTAGACATTCCATTGTACCTGCAGTTGTATAGGAAACAATTGTACAGCATGTAGACCTTCCATTGTACCTGCAGTTGTATAGGAAACAATTGTACAGCATGTAGACCTTCCATTGTACCTGCAGTTGTATAGGAAACAATTGTACAGCATGTAGACCTTCCACTGAACCGGCAGTAATATACTTCAACATAGTATATAATGTAATATCATTATTGTTCCGCTTAAACTTGATTTTCTGTAAGAAGGGACTTCCTTCAAACTAAAAATACCATAGACTGCACAGGCTAATCTGGGATGACACTTTACGCACAAGCATTAAGCCCAGTTTTCTCAGAACAAGACACAAATGATTACAAAGTTAGTCCTATCCAGGAAACAGATGTAGGACTGTATCTCAATGCCTTAGGTTTCAAATACAATCTATCTAATAAAAAAAAATTCTTTGTCATATTCCGGGCCAAACTTTGGCCACTTTCCCAATGTCAAAAAGTAAATATCTGTCCAAAATGACTGCCTAAAATTATCAATTAAAGGTCCCCTATCCCAAATTTAAAACAAGAGCACCGCATAACGGGTGACACGCTCGGCTGTGAAAGCTTGTCAGATTTTTTTGATTTTTTTTTTTAAGGTCACAGTGACCTTAACCTTTAACCTAGTGACCCAAAATGGGTGTGGAGTGTAGAACTCATCAAGGTGCATCTACATATGTAGTTTTAAAGTTGTTGGTGGAAGCACTTTGATTTTAGAGGCAATGTTAAGGTTTTAGCACGACACCGGCGGACGACGAGCAGGCTATGACAATAGCTCAGGTTTTCACCCAAAACAGCCTGGCTAAAAATAAATGTCATCATTAAGTTCATTTTCTTATCCAGCTCTACAAGTTACCCAGTAAATATAATACTGAAAATTATTTTTATTCTCAATTTTAAAGTATTTGTAAGCAGAAAACCAAAATCACCTATTTCCAGATTTTTGTCAAAAATAAGTTATTTTTTCTGAATCCAGAAGGCCCAAGCCCAATTCCAAACATGTTGAAATAAACAAGTCTTAAAAAGTACTTACACGACCAATTTCAACTTCCTCTTCTTCTATAAGCCTTGCAGCGTCAATATTTTCAGATGGAACCGGAGACGTCTGCGCTGAATATTGAATCATTTTGTCTCCTTGTGAAGTAAGGCGTCTAACATCTGTTGTACTTTTATCAGATTCTCTATGGGATTTTCTGCATGATGGTAAAGTTAATTAATACGTTTTTTAAAGAAAAGGTGAACAAAATGACGATAAGAGTGTTTTTACATATGCATTTTATTCTTCGCTGTGGTTAACAAGTAAATATCAGCGGAAAGTGTGGTCTCTTCAAACTGTACAGGCTAATCTGGGAAGAAATTTAGCCCACGTGCAATAAGCCTGATTTCCATGAGCATAGCTCAAATACCCGTTTGCATCATATAATAATAATCTGTGGTTCACCCAACTGTTTCTATTTTGCAATTAAAATTGCCGTATTGAACAACTGCAAATATCTGTGAAGAATTTCCAGTTGACCGTTTCCCCCTCAGAAGCAAAGTGAAAATAGCTATATGTAACCAGCAACAAAAACAGAACAGCCTGCCAGTAACTTGCAGTATGTTTAAGTTTAACGCTGTTTGCTGCTCATGAGTATCTTAGGGTTGAAAATGAAGCCTTCAAAACGTGAATCAAGCAAGAAAGAAATTTAATTTAAAATAATTTCTGAAGGACTACAAACAAGTAAAAATGGGTATCTTACTGGTAAAGAGATAAACAAGAGGGCCATGATGGCCCTGTATCGCTCCACTGTTTTTTCTTTGCGAAGAAAACGTGCAATGCGCATGGGTTGAAATGTACTCAAGCATTTGACTTTCTCTTTCTATCCCTAGTCCCACTGGGGGTTTAAAGTCTGAAGGGTAAGCATTTTAATATATGGAAAAAGTTACTACAGTGTTAACTAAACAGACTTAAAAGCCCGGGAATTGTTGCACAGGTCCTTTGCTTATAACGTAGGTACATTTATCTCTCCTAAAGATATTGTCGTTCTTTCTATGTCACATATTTTTAGATGCTGAAGATCAAATCTACGCATTTGATTTGAAACAGATTCACAAGACCCATAGTAATCAAAATGCCTTAACCCTTAACCAAACGACACATTTTGGACTTTCCCAATTTGAAAGAGGTTGCAGACGTCAATTAAATTAAAATGGAATATGAAGGAAATGATCAGGTAGGGTAGAAATCATTGTGATAAAAGGAGAAATTGCTCATCAACCCACACATCCCTAAGACCAACAGGCCTGAGAATATTATGATAATCTAAAGATTATTTCTTTATATTTATAAATGTATTTAATTAAGTTAAACATTTGACTTCTAAGATCAATTCATAACTTATATTAAGAAAATTATAAAATGGTCAGAAATATATATGGATTGTTGAGCAATTGACAATCATATCCACAATTCATGAGTCACGATTCACAAATGGAACAATGAATCATTAGTGATTAAAAAGCAGCATATACGATAGTTAAGAACATTGCACTTCATTAATTTCAACACCTTCTCTTGGATACAAAGTTTGAGTTTACTGTGCAGTATCGTATATTGACTTTTCTTGAAATAATTATGTTCATGGAAGTTGTGTTTTTAAAATCAATAACAAATTATGAAAATGGTTTAAACACTACAAAAGACATGAAATTAACATGTCATCCAAAATATTTTCATCCGGATATATGGTCACTTTCGACATATTAAAATAAAACCTGACTTTTTTCAGTTTGTAAGAAAAACATTCATAACACATGTCCTTACTTCAATGCCTTTGTAAGCAGTCACCATCTGACCTAAAATGGCACTAAATGACAGGGTTTTATATCATGTTTTCAAGATGTTGATGTTGTTGTTGGTCACAGCCAAACGGCCGCAGTAATCTCCACTGGTAAACTTCAGGTATGTTCAGTTTTGTGAGCCCCGGGGCCGGGTCAAATTTGAGCCCAGGGGAATAATTTGAACAAATATGGTAGAGGACTATTAGATATCACTACATACCAAATTTAGTAGCCCTAGGCTCTATAATTAAGAACAAGAAGATTTTTAAAGTTTGCACACAATAGGCCTTATTTAAGCATATGTTCATTGTTGTGACCCCTGGGGCAAGGTCAAATTTGTTCCCAGGGGCATAATTTGAACAAACTAAGTAGAGAACTATTATATGTCACTACCTATCGAATTTGGTAGAAATAGGCCCAATGGTTATGGACAAGAGAATTTTTTTAGTTTGCACAAAATGGGCCCAATATAAGCATATGTTCAATTTTGTGACCCCTGGGGAACGGTCAAATTTGATCCCAGGGGCTTAATTTGAACAAACTTGGTAGAGGACTATAAGATGTCCTTACATACCAAATTTGGTAGCCCTATGGCATACGGTTATGGACAACAAGATTTTTAAAGTTTGCACAAAATAGGCCTTATACAAGCAAATTTTCGATTTTTTGACCCCCCAGGGCAGGGTCAAATTTGACCCCAGGGGCATAATTTGAACAAACTTGGTAGAGGACTATTAGATGTCACTACATACCAAATTTGGTAGCCCTAGGCCCAATGGTTATGGACAAGAAGATTTTTAAAGTTTGCACAAAATAGGCCTTATATAAGCAAATTTTCAATTTTTTGACCCCCCGAGGCAGGGTCAAATTTGACCCCAGGGGCATAATTTGAACAAACTTGGTAGAGGACTATAAGATGTCACTACATACCAAATTTGGTAGCCCTTGGCCCAATGGTTATGGACAGTAAGATTTTTAAAGTTTTCACAAAATAGGCCTTATATAAGCAAATGTTCAATTTTTTGACCCCCCGGGGCAGGGTCAAATTTGACCCCAGGGGCATAATTTGAACAAACTTGGTAGAGGACTATCAGAAGTCACTACATAGCAAATTTGGTAGCCCTAGGCCCAATGGTTATGGACAAGAAGATTTTTAAAGTTTGCACAAAATAGGCCTTATATAAGCAAATTTTCAATTTTTTAACCCCCCGGGGCAGGGTCAAATTTGACCCCAGGGGCATAATTTGAACAAACTTGGTAGAGGACTATAAGATGTCACTACATAGCAAATTTGGTAGCCCTAGGCCCAAATGTTATGGACAAGAAGATTTTTAAAGTTTGCACAAAATAGGCCTTATATAAGCAAATTTTCAATTTTTTAACCCCCCGGGGCAGGGTCAAATTTGACCCCAGGGGCATAATTTGAACAAACTTTGTAGAGGACTATAAGATGTCACTACATAGCAAATTTGGTAGCCCTAGGCCCAATGGTTATGGACAAGAATATTTTTAAAGTTTGCACAAAATAGGCCTTAAATAAGCAAATTTTCAATTTTTTAACCCCCCCGGGCAGGGTCAAATTTGACCCCAGGGGCATAATTTGAACAAACTTGGTAGAGGACTATAAGATGTCACTACATACTAAATTTGGTAGCCCAACGCCCAATGGTTATGGACAAGAAGATTTTTAAAGTTTGCACACAATAGGCCTTATATAAGCAAATTTTCAATTTTTTGACCCCCCTGGGCAGGGTCAAATTTGACCCCAGGGGCATAATTTGAACAAACTTGGTAGAGGACTATAAGATGTCACTACATAGCAAATTTGGTAGCCCTAGGCACAATGGTTATGGACAAGAAGATTTTTAAAGTTTGCACAAAACAGGCCTTATATAAGCAAATTTTCAATTTTTTGACCCCCCGGGGCAGGGTCAAATTTGACCCCAGGGGCATAATTTGAAAAAACTTGTTAGAGGACTATAAGATGTCACTACATACTAAATTTGGTAGCCCTAGGCCCAATGGTTATGGTCAAGAAGATTTTTAAAGTTTGCACAAAATAGGCCTTATATAAGCAAATTTTCAATTTTTTGACCCCCCGGGGCAGGGTCAAATTTGACCCCAGGGGCATAATTTGAACAAATTTGAAAGAGGTTCACCACATGAACATTCCTGAGAAATTTCATCAGAAATGGACCAGTAGTTTAGGAGAAGAAGATGTTTAAAGAAAAAGTTAACGCACGCACGCACGGACGCACACACGACGGACACAGGACCATGACATAAGCCCCGCTGGCCTTTGGCCAGTGGAGCTAAAAGAACACTTCAAAGTGGGAACTATATGTATACCTCCAGTGTATCAGTTTTTCAGTCAAAGTGTTTGCCTCGGAATGATCAACATCAGGCTGAATGGATACCAGTCTGTGGAAAATGTCTTGCTTTAAAACTGCATCTGGAAAATTATAATTGATTTTAAAATCTGAAATCTGAAATAAATAACATTGATTTGAGCAGCACTATGGGAAAACAGGGTTTAATGCATGTGTTTTAAGGGTTTAATGCATGTGCTTTAAGGGTTTAATGCATGTGTTTTAAGGGTTTAATGCATGTGTTTTAAGGGTTTAATGCATGTGTTTAAATGGTTTAATGCATTTGTGTAAAGGGTTTAATGCATGTGTGTAAAGGGATAAATGCGTGTGTGTACAGGCTTTATTGAAAGTGTGTAAACGGGTCTAATGCATATGTGAAGGGTTTAATGCATGTGTTTAAAGGGTTTAATGCATGTGTTTTAAGGGTTTAATGCATGTGTTTAAATGGTTTAATGCATGTGTTTAAAGGGTTTAATGCATGTGTTTAAAGGGTTAAATGCATGTGTTTTAAGGGTTTAATGCATGTGTTTTAAGGGTTTAATGCATGTGTTTAGAGGGTTTAATGCATGTGTTTAAAGGGTTTAATGCATTTGTGTAAAGGGTTTAATGCATGTGTGTAAAGGGAAAAATGCATGTGTGTCAGGAATTATTGCAAGTGTGTAAACGGGTCTTATGCATATGTGAAGGGTTTAATACATGTGTGTAAAGGGTTTAATACATGTTTGTAAAGGGTTTAATGCATTTGTGTAAAAGGTTTAATACATTTGTGTAAATGGTTTATAATGCATGTGTGTAAAGGGTTTGATGCATGTGTGTAAAGGGTTTAATGCATGTGTGTAAAGTGATTAATGCATGTGTGTAAAGGGTTTAATGCATGTGTGTAAAGTGATTAATGCATGTGAGTTATGCATCATCGCACAGGCTTTTCAGGAACGACACTTTCTGCCTAAACTGGATTTTTGCTAGACCAAATATACCACACAAGACAAAAGTGTCATCCCTGATTAGCCTATACGGACTGCACAGGTAATCTGTGTCGACACTTTAGGCAAATGCATTAAGCCATATTTTCCCAGAGCGCAGCTAAAATTCATTTTTACGGTGGACAATTCTGGATTCTTTGTCTTCTTAATCTAAAACAAGATGTGCCACAAAAAGGCACAGACATGGATGTCGTCAAAACAAACGGCATCATCAATGGTATTTTTGCCATTTTTCAAATTTTGAACTGCAAGTGTAACCTTACAGCTATTAGTTTAAACCTATTTATTTTAGCTTGATTGCATTGAAAGCCCAAGGCTTG
Organism: Dreissena polymorpha; assembly: GCF_020536995.1. NCBI lineage: Eukaryota > Metazoa > Mollusca > Bivalvia > Myida > Dreissenidae > Dreissena > Dreissena polymorpha. The sequence goes on along the minus strand of NC_068359.1, from coordinate 24,450,732 downwards.
TTTTAAACCCTCTCAAGTCCGTTTCCTGGGTCTAGAACCAGTACTTGGTGTCTAAACCGGAGATCTAAATTATTGAAACTTATCATAAAATTGTATCATAAATAAAGTTCCAGTAGGAGAAGGTTTAAGGATGTATGTAAGTACATACATACAGAGGGACAAACAGACAAGTACATTGCTTAATGTTAGGGAAAACTTAAAAGACAACTCTTGTAATCATACACAGCTTTCAGAAAGCATACAGATTTCCCTCCTTTGAATAGAATTTGACTTCCTCATTGCTGTTTCCATTTGCAGAATATATAAGAAAATACCTTCTTCTTCATGGTTTCGAAAATGCCTGATACATGGACAAAGTTCCCGTCTGAAAACATTTTCCCGATGTGAATCATAGAGACAGACAAGAGCCTCCCCACTTTGAGGGGGAACAACAACTCTTAAAGACAACCCATGTTGTAATCCTACATCCTGTCTTCAGTAATAAAAGACATTTCTCTCCCTTAGTTAAAACCTAATATAGCAAGATTGCAAGTACTTGGTGTCTATGGGAGAGATCTAAAGAATTATCCCAAAATGTCCCTTTCCTGGGTAGAACCAGTGCTTGGTGCCTTTAGGGGTGATCTAAAGAACGTTCCCACAGTCGGAATCAAACACATGCCCTCCCAGATGCTAGGCCGATTATATCCACTATGCCAGGGCAATGTCTGTACCTCAAATGAATTCAGTTCAACAGTTCCGCTACAAATAATCCACACTATTTGAAGATACCTTTATACAGATTTCTTTGTCTTGACAGGGTTCGACATTAACTTTTTTTACAACAAGACCGTCGGACCAGCTCCTCTTAAAATGTACTAGCCCGAACCTGATGTCTACTAGACTATAAATGACATAGCAAATGAACACAATTGTGTCATGTAACTGTTTAATCATGATTTATCAGTAAATTATCAGTGAACACCAGATATTTTTATGCATAGAGTAAAACAATAAAATAACCCTTTTTTTTTGCTTTTCTTCGTCAAATTCAAACCATGGGAACTGACTCGATTTTCCATCTAGGATAAAATTGACGTTTTCGTGTGTCTTCATATTTACGTTTCGTGTCAGTTAAGCGTTTAATTCTTTTTTATTAACTGATTTGTCGGACATAAATCCGAACTTGAACAAAGCAATTCTTTAAATTACATTATCTTGTCTGCTACAGAAAAATGTTTACATTGACGATACCGATTTTCCATAGAAGTCGTAAAATCATGCTCTACAGTTTTAAGACACTGCAGAAAATTATTAATATTCATGACATCTTGACCAATTGAAACAAGCAATTTCTGCAGGAAGCTCTCCTTTGCGTCTAAAAATAGCGATGAATCATGTGAATGCTCCGCGTTTATTTAAATATACTAGTTTTGTTTTAATGTAAATACAAGAGTAATTTTACACATTAAAAGTAAAGGTTTTCACAGCAGTTATTTATAGTTATATGAATCAGTATAGATTTTTTTTTAAATTTATGTACGACCAATCGGACAAGCTAGCCCGCAGTTTTACTAGCCCGACCACTGATCTTACTAGACAATGTCTGTCGGACGTGCCTTAGTGTCGAACCCTGCTTGATTTAACCCAGTTCAACAGTTCTGCTAAAACAAGACGTAATGGTCAATAAGGCGCTCACCTGTGACCCGAAAGAACTAAACTTTTGAGAGAAGGAGGAGTTCAGAATAATTTTAAAGTACGATATGAAACATCAAATATTTCATTTCTAGGACAATTTTTATTTTAAACGCAGCCAATATATTATGTGAACAAATGTGTATTTAAAGATACCTTCTTCCTCTGCTGCTTCTAATTCCTCCTGGTGCTCGATGAGATATGTCTTCAGGAACTTGGAGAACGCTCCGTCGTGACCCAGTAAGGCCTCGTACGATCCCGTCTCCGATATCTCACCATTGGTAACCACGACGATGGTGTCTACATGAGGCAGCCAGTGGATACCATGGGTCACCAGTACCCTGGTCTTAACCAATCAAAATGAAAATAAATAATATGGCCTTGTTTAACTTAGCTATTATGAGTAATTTGCTTATTTCAGCTGCATTGTGAGAAAACTGGGATTATTGCAATCAAATTAAGTGTCATCCCATAAAAGTCTGTGCTGAGACTTGTAGAAACATAATGTTTATGTACCGATTTGTGAATGTTTGTGTAATAACTGGAGTTGTTTTCTAAGTTTTTAGTTGTTTCCTTGCGAACAACTAAGATAAGTAGTACGCGTTGAAAGTTTTGACGCTAGGATCATAATTTGAACAAATTTTTTAGAGGACCACTAGATTATGTAACACCAAGTGCTTAAAAACTGACCCATGTGGTTTTAGCGATATTTTAAGTTTTCATTTTAAAACTATATTTGTATATTTTAAGCTCTGCTGACCCAAAGGCTGGTGCAGGTTTTTCTGGTTTAATGCTGGTAGCACATAGCCATTTTAACTTTGCTTCCCAGCAGGAAGGGATATAGGCTAGAATCATTCACTGTCTATCATTTACTTTATTGATGCAGACACTAGTCTTTTCAATAATAAGCTGAAAGATGTGTTTTTAAACATGGGTTTATTTAAGATATGCAATATAAACCACTGTTGATCATTTACCTTGTCCTTGAGAACACCGTTCTTTCCGATAACGTGCTCAAAGATGTGTTTTCCTACATGGGCATCGACAGCGCTGAGAGGGTCGTCTAAAATGTATATGTCGCTGTCAAAGTAAACGGCCCTTGCCAGACTGACTCGTTGCTTCTGTCCACCGCTGAGGTTTATACCCTGAAAAATTGAGCCTTGTTCTGATAAAACTGAGCTTAATGAATGTGCATTAAGTGACGCCCCAGATAAGCCTGTGCAATATGCACAGGCTAATCTGGGAAAATACTTTCCGCTTACCCTGTATTATTGTCTTGAATAAACCTCCCTAAAACAAAACTTGAATAAAGGCGGAAAGTGTTGTCCCTGATAAGCTTGTGCGGACTGCACAGGCTAATATGTGATGACACTTTACGCACATGCATTAAACCCCCTTTTCACAGAGCATGGCTCAAAAGTTTTGTTTATTTAGCCAATAATGTTTTTTTAACAGCAAAGCTGAGATATCACCAGAACAATTCTTAAACTCCGCTTACATATCATATATCATTAGAATCAATCTTCTCAGCAAGTTCCATGATGATTGGGCAGAAAAGGTGACTTTCTTCACAAGCTTTTTCTTTAATTTGACCTATGACCTAGTTTTTAGCCCACACGACCCAGTTTTCTAACTTAGCCAAAATGTAATTTGGACCATCTTGACCAAGTTTCATGAAGATTTGGAAATAAATATGGCCTCTAGAGAGTTCACAAGCTTTTCGTTAATTTGACCTAGTGACCTAGTTTTTGACCCCGCATGATAGAGAGTTTCAAACAAATCCTAGCAATCATTAGAACAAATCTTCTGACAAAGTTTCATTTAGATTGGACAATAAAAAAGGCGATCACAAAAGCTCACCATAAGCATGCTTCTCTATGGTGAGCAAATACATTGTTCCTTGTTAGCTAGGGAGAAAAATATTGGGAATTATTTTTTCAATCATTGTTTATTTTACACCACTTTTAAATAAACATGTTTTGTCAACTAATACTAGCCAAATAACATGTTCCACTGAGAAAGCCTTCCCCATGGCATGTGTTAGCAAAACATTTTGCAAGAGTTAACAATAATCTTAATATTAGGAAGACATATTTATTTGAGCTTGATTAAATCGAGTCCATTGGGTAGAACCAGTACTTGCTATCTTTTGGGGGGATCTCAAAAAGGCTCTCACAGCGGGGTTCAAACCCATGACCTCTTGTTCACTAGGCAGAAACCATATCCACAAAATTAATGATAATATAGATATTTAATTGACTCTGTACATGTAGCATGTACAAAGTTTGCCCTGACGTAATGGATATGATGTCTGCCTAGCAATCGGGAGGTCACACATGTAGCATGTACAAAGTTCGCCCTGGCGTAATGGATATGATGTCTGCCCAGCAATCGGGAGATCACGGGTTCAATCCACACTCGGAGAGCGTTCTCTAGATTTTCAACAAGGACACAAAGTACTGGTAATAGGCCTACGAAACGGACTCGAGAGCGTTTCTATAAGCCTGAGACTTTCAATGCAATCAAGCTAAAATAAATATGTTTAAACTCAAACATGAAACGTGAACAAGTCTTTACAGAGAGTGACCACTGGCATTCTCTCATAAAATTTCATAAAATGCACCTTGTCTTTCCACTAGTTTATTGTTTAAATATCATGTTGGTTCTGTCAAAACAAAGAGCTTGAAACATAATAATCCACCAAAAAATGGCACATGATCAGTAACTAGACTTTTGCGTAATCATAGAGAAATATCCATCATAGTCTATCTATCACTTCTTTATTGGAGATTTTGTTCAAGACCTTTGCACATTTCCTTAACAGATTTTTGTCATAAAAAAGTCTGCAACAACTCCTGTTTGGTAGTCATTTCTACAACAAAACCTGAGCAAACCTTTTCGCCAATTTCTGTCAGATCACCTGCCGGCAACATATCAATATCTGCCTTCAGTGCGCAGGCCTCAACCACATCGTCATATCTGGACTCTTGGAAATCGTTCCCAAACAAGATGTTGTTTTTCACTGATGCATTTTGGATCCAAGCTTGTTGAGCCACGTAGGCTGTAGAACCCTAATTAACAAAATTTTATACAATATTTTCTAGTGGAAAAACAGAAAAAGGGCCACAATTCTGCCAAACTTGTCACACCTTAAAAGATCATCTACCCATTAAGGCCATTCAGCTGTAAGCGAGATCACTTGAAGTTAAATTGGAGTTGAAAACACAAGCCTAAGAACATACATACAGATGGCACTGATTTATGTTATGACTATATTTATGTTCTAGTTGAAGAACAGAAAAAGTGCCAAAATTCTGCACAAAAAACTTATAGAAGCCAAACAAATATCTTTATGATCATCTAAACATTAAGGTCATTCAACTGCAAAAGCATAATTGAGAACTATCTACACTGTTATAAAGGATCAGTTAAAAAGACACTCTTTTGGGATTATATATTCTTTAGCAAAAACAGGCAAAGAGAAATAATTCAGTCAAAACTCTTTGCATCTACAAATTATTATTTCATTACAATTATCTATGCATTAAGGTCATTTATCTGTGAGGGAGATCTCCACCAAAGTAAAATTGGAGTTAAACACAAGTTTTGTGACATACATACTAATGGACAAACGTATGTACAGACTTACTCATTTTCATATCCTGTAGAGATAATAGTAAACAGACACAGAAATGTGTTCACTCGGTCCTGATATATTTTGCCTAAAAAAGTAAAAACGCTTTTTCAATTTTTTTTTCTTTTGCAAGTGACTACATTTTCTTATAGTTACCTAACAAAAAGCCTTTTGAGGCAAAATATATCAGGAAAGTGTGAACTTTTGCCTGTGTAAAATAACTTACGTCAACATTAACTGTGCCCCCAACTTTCTCCATCTCTCCCAACATGGCAGACACAAGAGATGATTTCCCAGACCCAACACTGCCCACTATGGCCACCAGACTCCCTTTAGGGATCTGTAGGTTGATCCTTAAATGACACAAACAACACTATTCTTAAATCACATAAAGAACGGAGTTACTAACACAATCCTTAAATCACACAAAGAATGGAGTTACTTACACAATCCTTAAATCACACAAAGAATGGAGTTACTTACACTATCCTTAAGTTACTAACACATCATTAAATAGCACAAAGAAACAAGAGCTGTAACCATAGGATGACTTATGCCCCCTATAAACGCTTGATAGAAGTTATGAGCTTTTTTCGAAACCTAAACGCAGATTTCGAAACTTAAACGCAGACCCTAAGTTCAAGGTCAAGGGGTCAAAATGTGTGTGTGTGTTTGGAAAGGCCTTGTCCATATACACAGGCATATCAAATATGAAGCTTTTATCTCAAGGGACATAGACGTTATGAGCATTTTTTGAAACCTAAACGCAAAGTGTGACAGACAGACAGATGGACGGATGGACAGTGCGAACACTATATGCCCTCCTTCGGGGGCATAAAAAGTAACAAACTCATTCCTTAAATGACAAAAATAACATAGTTACTAACAAAGTCATTAAATGACAAAAAGAACCAAGTTACTTACGCAATCATTAAATGACAAAAATAACGAAGTTACTTACGTAATCCTAAAATAACAAAAATAACCAAGTTACTAACACAATCATAAACTGACAAAGAAAAAGTTACTAACCTATTTCTGAAATAACAAAGTTACCAACACAATCATTATATAAAAATTAACCAAATGACTAACACACTCCTCAAATAAAACAAGAGGGCCAAGATGGTCCTAGTTTGCTCACCTTTTTTTACAACGCCTTTTTTATTGCTTAGTTGAAAATTCAGTACTCTAGAGCATATAAGATTGGTTCTCTTCTGTTTACTTTTGCAGTGTGAGTATATGATTAATTCTGATTGAGTACTGTTTATTTGCATGTTTTTTTTTTGCAAGGCAAACATTTCGTGTAATGATAATTCTACATGACCAAGATTTTTACCCGACATGACCCAATGACAAACTTTGCCTAGATAACATCCTGGTCAAGTATCATCATTATTGCACCAAGACTATGGCCTCTAGTGTGTTTACAAGGTTTTTGTAAGATTAGACCCTATGACCTAGATTTTGTCCCCACATTACCAAACGTCAAACTTGACCTAGATATTGTCCAGACAAACATCCTGGTTAAGTTTCATCATTATTAATGAACCAAAACTCTGGCGTATTGAGTGTTTACGAGGTTTTTGTAAGATTTGACCTGGTGACCTATATTTTGACTCCTCATGACCAAACATCACAAATAAATATTATGACCAAGATTCATAAAATCTGAAACAAAATTGTGACCTCTAGAGTGTTTGCAAGGATTTTGTATAATATAATGAAAATTTTGACAATCTAAGGGCAATAATTCTGGCATTTATCATGCGATTCTGCTCATTATCAAACTTGACTGAGATCTTGTGGCCATATAGCTTCTCAGCAACTTTGATAAAGCATGCTTGAGAAATGTGAATGCTAGAGTGTTTACCAACCAAATGTGTATGGACGACGGACAAAGATCGATCCTATAAAACCTCGCATGAGCAATCAGGTGAGCTAACAATTTTTTTTTTTTTCACCGATTTGAGACATTTTCCAATTTTTCCAAGATATCAGTAAAACCAATGTCTTGACTAAGTTTCACGACGATAAGGCAAAAAAAGTGACTTAAAGAGTGTTCACAAGGTTTCTCTATCATAAGTCATATAAGGAAAACTGCCCCACCCCAACCTGGCGGCCATGTTTTTAGACAAATATATATAACGAAAATGCGTCCCCCCCCTGGCAGCCATGTTTTTTAACGGACCGAAACCATTTTGGAACTCAACTCTCGCATTTAGGAAACAAATGTTCTGACCACATTTCATGTAAACTGGGTCAAAAATGTGACTTCTACAGTGTTCACATGTTTCACTATATACATATTCAGAAAAGTGCCCTGCTCACAGGCGGCCATGTTTTTTCACCAATTTGGACCATTTTCAAACTCGTCTGAGATATCAATAAAAGTAAGGATTGTTTTGACCAAGTTTCATGATGATTGGGCAAAAACTGTGTCTTCTAGAGTGTTCACAAGGTTTCTCTATAGCCAAATAAGGAAAACTGCCCCGCCCACTGGCGGCCATGTTTTTCAACAGACCGGAACCACTTTTGAACTCAACCAATGGAACTTCTAGTGTTAACAGTGTTTTTCTTTTTTTTTGACCTAGTGACCTATTTTTTGACCAAGCATGACCCAGTTTCGAACTCGATTGAGGTATCATTGGGACAAATCTTCTGACCAAGTTTCATGAAGATCGGACAAGAAATGTGGCCTCTAGAGTGTTTAAAAGGTTTGTCTATAGCCAAAAAAGGAAAACTGCCCCACCCACTGGCAGCAATGTTTTTCAACGGACTGGAAGCACTTTTGAACTCAACTAACATATCATTAAGAAAAACATTTTGACAAAGTTACATGAAGATTGGTCATATGACTTCTATAATGTTTACAAGCTTTTTCTTTTTTTGACCTAGTTTCTGACCTAGTTTTGAACTCGATCGAGGTATCATTGGGACAAATCTTCTGACCAAGTTTCAGCCTCTAGAGTGTTTACAAGGTTCCTATAGCCGAATAAGGAAAACTTCCCCACCCACTGGCGGCCATGTTTTTCAACAGACCAAAACCACTTATAAACTCAACCAACATATCATCAAGACAAACATTTTGACAAAGTTACATGAAGATTGGGCATGAAATGTGACTTATACAGGCTTTACAAGGTTTTTCTTTCTTTTTTTACCTAGTGACCTAGTTTTTGACCCAGCATTACCCAGTTTCGAACTCGATCGAGGTTTTATTGGGACAAATCTTCTGACCAAGTTTCATGAAGATCAGACAAGAAATGTGGCCTCTAAATTGTTTACTAACCAAATGTGGACGACGGACGGACGGATGACAGACAAAGACTGATCACAAAAGCTCACCTGAGCAATCAGGTGAGCTAAAAAGTTGCAGTAATCACATGAATATCAAAGGCAACACTTTCTTCTTACATGGAAGTCCCCATTGAATGAAAATCCAGTTTAGGCAGAAAGTATTATCTCTGATTAGCCTGTGTGGACTGCACAGGCTAATCTGGGATGAGACTACGCACATGCATTAAGCCCACTTTTCCCAGAACGAGGTTCAGATTTAAACTAGGAGAGTCACTGTAATGACACAAATACCCATGCATGCCATTTGTCTGACAGCTAGAAGCATTAGTTGAAATACTTCAACTCTCAGCTTTATAACCCAATGGGCTGCTGAGAGTTGCAATGCGCTCTCTCTTGTCCATGGGTGCAAAATGTTATCAACAATGCAAGGGTTAAGGAAAACTGAAACTTCAAGAACTTATTTAAGTTTACCTGTCTTAACCACAAACTCATCCAAATGGTATCATTAAAGCAAGAAATAATTGTTTTAATTGAGTTAGTTTTTCTTTCGTACCCTGTATCCGCCATATTGGAAAATTGACCCAATATTGGTTAGGTCGCAGAACACCAATATCTTGCACGTTGGGTTATGTGTTGGAGCCTATTAAAGTTGATAACGATGTGGTATTCGATACAGAATACACTGATTCAAATTTAAACATAAACATGTCAGCGAGAAAAGAGTGTTGAAACATCCTTGTGTTTTTATAGGGTGCATGCAAAGGATAACATCCGTAGGTTGCCATTCAGGTAAATTTAAAATGTTTATGAAGTTAATTCATTATTTTCCTCAATTTGTCTCTAACGATGTCTGTTTAGTTATGCGCACGAAATCTGTGTGCAGATTTGCTCTTGTCTGTATGAACGAGTGAATATGGACTCCCAAAGCCGCCATAGAAACAAGATGCGTTTGTGAAACACAATGTCCCCCTATATGACTTTTGACCTTGTAGGATGACCTTGACCTTGACCCTTCACCACTCAAAATGTGCAGCTCAATGAGATACACATGCATTTCTAACATAAAATTGCTAGCTTCAATATTGCAGAAGTGACATTACATGACCAATTTTGACCCATATATTTGACCTTGGAGGATGACCTTGACCTTGACCTTTCACCACTCAAAATGTGCAGCTCCATGAGATACACATGCAAGCCAAATATCAAGTTGCTATCTTCAATATTGCAAAAGTTTCATAAAATAAGCGATTTGGGCCACATATATTTGACCTCTGACCTTGAAGGATGACCTTGACCTTGACCTTTCACCACTCAAATTGTGGAGCTCCAAGAGATACACATGCATGCCAAAAATCAAGTTGCTATTTTCAATATTTCAAAAGTATTAATAAAATAAGCGATTTGGGCCACATATATTTGACCACTGATCTTGAAGGATGACCTTGACCTTGACCTTTCACCACCCAAAATGTGCAGCTCCATGAGATACACATGCATGCCAAATATCAAGTTGCTATCTTCAATATTGCAAAAAATTCATAAAATGAGCAATTTTGGCCACATATATTTGACCTCTGACCTTGAAGGATGACCTTGACCTTTCACCACTCAAAATGTGCAGCTCCATGAGATACACATGCATGCCAAATATGAAGTTGCTATCTTCAATATAGCAAAAGTTATTGCAAAATGTTAAAGTTGGCGCAAACCAACCAACCAACAGACCAACCAACAGACCAACCAACAGACAGGGCAAAAACAATATGTCCCCCACTACTATAGTGGGGGACATAAAAATTATCAAAGGCTCTGGGTGTTGGTTTATATGGACTACTAGAAACATAAGCATGTTGTAGCTATAAGATTCATAAATTAAAAAGAAATTGAACGAGGGTTATAATTCCTTTAATATATTCAAATTCATTTTTAGGTATAATCCTTATGCACTGCACTTCACCTTACTACCATTTTATTTTATCTATGTACAAAATTCAAATCTTTAGTTGTTTTTGAGAAATGGCAAGAGACAGATAACTGACAATAACTTTGAAAATATTGCAGCTAGAGTTACGATTTTTGGGTACTGACTTCTGCCAGACATGTTTATATATGTATGCCTTTTTTTTAGTCTCCAAAGTTTATATTTGTTTGTTAGGACAGAATGTCAGACGGATGAACAAACAGTATACTCGGTTACAACTTTGTCGTGCTGTAAACTAAACAACTGATATACAGTTAATTCATTATTATTCATGCATGATTCATTTTCGTTGATCTCCCGTGTTGAACAATCACACAAATTCAACACAACACATTGAAAAATGACGGACTGAAATCTCTTACTTTTATTTTATTTTTTTCCAAAATCAGAAATCCAATAATGTAAGTTCCCACAAAAATGATGTTTTGTTTTTTTTAACAAAATGTCATGGCGAAGAATATAAATGATTTTACAGTTATAAAGCAAAAATACTTATAGAAATACAAACCTTTTTAATGCTGGACCTATTTCCTTATCCCAAAGAAATGTGCCATCCATGATTGATACTGCATTCTCTGTAAAACATTAAAAAATGATGCTTTTCATGGTTTTTCTAATTTATTTTGGTATGATTCATGTGAATTATCTACAAAAAGTTTAGTTCATGCGGATGCTTTTGTGTTAAAATTTGAGAAATATATATACGTATTACAAAAGAAAAGTCAATTCAAAACAACATGAAAAGAACTATTATTTAATAAATTAGCATTCAGCAATGTTATAATTGAATGTTTACATAAACATTACATTCAGTATCAAAGTTTTGAGAATATGATTTTCATTATTAGCAAATAAACACACATTACTTAACCCTTTCCCACTCAGAAGCAAAGTGAAAATGGCTATGTGCTAACAGCATAAAACCAGAACAGCCTGCAAGTATCTCTGTTCAGGTTTCATGCTGTTTGCAGCTCATTGGTTTCTAAATGAAGTCTCAATGACAACTTTATTCAGGAAAAAATTAAAAATAAACAGTAATTACTACTATCCGAGAGATGGGTCACATTGGAAGTGTCAATGTCCGCTTTATTCAGGTAAGCCTGTATCCTAGCAACAGACACCCAGCACATGACAAGCTCCATAAATAGTTCCGGGGCCACGTTCATCGCAAACCGAAGAATGTTGAAGAGAACAATGGCAACGAATATGGACTGCGGGTCGAACCGATGGTCTTCTTTGGTAAAAATATATGTGGCAAATGTTGCTAGACCGACCTACAACACATGAAACTCATGACGAAGATCATATATTATTATATACATCCTAAAGTTGAAATGGTAAAAATATACGTGGCAAATGTTGCTAGACCGACCTACAACACATGAAACTCATGACGAAGATCATATATTATTATATACATCCTAAAGTTGAAATGGTAAAAATATACGTGGCAAATGTTGCTAGACCGACCTACAACACATGAAACTCATGACGAAGATCATATATTATTATATACATCCTAAAGTTGAAATGGTAAAAATATACGTGGCAAATGTTGCTAGACCGACCTACAACACATGTAACTCATTTGCTTCATGGCTTATAATAACTTAACACAAATGTGTTCTGAATAGGATTACAATTATTGCAGGAAAAAGGATCGACCAGGGGTAAAGCCATAGTCTCGAGCGAACCAGTAGAGGACGCACTTAATAAATGATCCGCGTTCTGAGAAAACTGGCCATAATGCATGTACGTTAAGTGTCGTCCCAGATTAGCCTGTGCAGTCCGACAGGCTAATCAGGGACAACACTTTCCACTTTTATGGTATTTTTAGTTTCAAGGAAGTCCCTCCTTATAAAAAATCAAGTTTAGGGGGAAAGCACAGGCTAATCTGGGACGACACTTTACGCACATGCATTAAGCCCAGTTTTCTCAGAACAAGGTTCAAATATTCTGCTTACAGTAAATGGTGCTACGGTCCAAGACAGAGTAGATATGCTGTACATCATTTGCTCCTTATACATCATGGCCAGTTCCTTGCCTCGTATCAAGGTTATTTTCTCACCGAACGCCATCTCCCAAGCGTACAACTTTAAAATCTGAATAAAATATCAATAAGGCATATTAGAGCAACTTTCAGGGCTTTAAATGCCTAATTTGAAATGTTCTTGAGTCTGTTTCCTTGGAAGTACACTTGGAGACTTTTCTAACGCATCACTTAATCATATCAATATAGCTACCTTATTTTTGAACGGCTTGTGTTGAAATTTGGACCAAGAATAATTCAACACATATCTGATAATTCCTAAAAATTTAATTGAAATTGAAAAACAACAAAATATAAAACTTAACAAATTAAAAATGTCACTTCAAAAGCCAAATTTGCAAACTCGTACAACGTTAAATAATAACAATGTGAAAAGTAAAACACATAACCTTACACGTCTTAATAACTGACCGGCTTGCAACATGCCGATTAAGCCATTTCTCTCCTGAATATTCATACGAGCCATATTGTTTTTCTTTAATTAATGTTATATTTTTCTTGTGTAAAAAGTTACTTGAATTATGAAATTGAAATTAAATTGGAATAACATGTATATCGCCTTATACTACACTTGGTGATTTTTCTTACGCAACACTTTTAAAACTTACATATCTCAGTAATGAGTAAATATTTTTTATTTAAAATTGCACATGTGATCATTTGAGTACAATATGCGCAAGCTAACGATAAAATCATTCATCCGTGACAATCAGACGCTTAAGCAAGTGGGGAAGATAGCCTGTAAAATGCAAAGTGCGCGATTGCGCACCTGAATATTCATACGAGCCATTTCAAATTATGTATTTAAAGTAAAAAATCACACACAAGCAAATGATTAAATTGATATTCCCAGTTAATGGGTTGGTGTAAATCCCTTGATGTATGGTAGAATCCTAACAAAATAAGGCATATTTAATCAAAATTTGTTACATTTGACCTACATGTAAGGGTGTTAGGCAATGGCTTAATTTTGAATAAGTCATCAAATTTGTGACCTTTGAACTTCATGTGAGGCCTTTAACTTGCCTCTTGTGTGATTGGTCTAGTTTAAATCTATTTAATTCAGCTCGATAGAAAGTCTAAGGCTTATTTGAAACACTCTCGAGTCCTATTCCAGGGACTAGAACCAGTTCATCGTGTCTATGAGGGAGATATAAAGAACAAAACGCTCCCACAGTGGGGATGGCCCGTGACCTCCGGATCGCTAGGCAGACACCATATCCACCACACCACTGCAACCTAATGTGATGGGTCTGAAAAATGACTCTGTCCCAGATTATTGAGAACCTTGATGTTATGGTAGACTTCTTACTAAACAAGGAAAATTTTATCGAAATGTGTAACATTTGACCTCAGTTTGTGATCTTGACCTTGACCCTAGAGACCTGAATCTTACATGTGACATACCACCAGATAAGGAGGACAGTTGTAGAAAGTTATTACAAAATTTAATGAGGTATAGTGAAGTAATGGCCAAATTATGAATAAGACATCAAATTTGTGATATTTGACCTCGATGTGTGACCTTGACCTTGCCTCTGAGGTTAAGAGTATCGCATTTGACTCAGTCCCAGATGATTGAGACAGATGTGGTAAGTTTCAGAGCTGTCGCTAAAATTTTATTGGAGATTCGATCAGCTCAAGACAGAAAAAATACTATAAAAAAAAGTGTATTTTCAGGTCAAAAATAGCCGTGACTCCATAATTGCCAAATGGTTTGCGTCGCAATTTTACATGCATCGTCCTCTTTTCCACATATACACACATACCAAGAAACAATGAAATCTGCCCAAGCAGTTCCATAATGTGGCTTCGGACACAAAAGTTTTATTTTTTAACTAAAAAAAGGGTCATAACTCTGCTTTTTACAAATGGACTGTGACAGCATTTGACATGCATAATCTTCTTATCCATATGAACATGCATACTGAGATCTGAGATATGACAGCGGACACAAAAATATTCATGGTGGACAGAGTGACGGACAGACAACGCCCAGACAGTATCCATCTGTCTATGGCGGGGAAAAATAAATATGGCATATAGCATTGACTACATTATTTGATAGGTCACTTGTGAATTATTATATATCAAATGGAGAGATTCCAATGACAGATATTGACATAGCATGCATTTTGGATGAAAGGTTAAATAAGATTCAAATGAAACAGTTGTTATTGATTTTATCACTGTGTGATTGTCTTGAAAAATAAATACCGGTATAATAATCTGAACTATTGGAAATTTTTACTTACTAGAGTATTTCAATATAATTAGACGATTGGATCATCATCATCAAAAACAACTTCATTGTCACAATATCATAGTATCTTGTTAATGGTAGTAATCATCTTAATGCGAGATTATACGATTTTTTATATGTGTTAAATTGTAATATATTGATAAAATATGTTGCAAAAACACAAAAAAGCAAGACAAATGATACTAGTACATTAAAGACAAATTTCATAAAATGCAGCAAAGACAAATTAGCGCCCGAGCCGATTGTGACGGACATATTTTCCTAAAATAACCGAAGCATTCGTCTTTTTATTAGGACCAGAGTTAGTGTTTGTGTGTCGTATGAAAATACATTGTTGCAAGAATTTAAAATGAACCGTTAAACTAAGTTTAGATATACATGCTTGCGATTTCGACTGTACAGCTGTTTTTGATTTCAGAATTAAATATCTGGCTTATTTCGCATTTTTCGACACATGCTCTTCTGAACTTTTATTTTATTTTATATTGAAATATTTATATAATAAGTTGTTTACACATTTTATATAAATTCATTAATATTTGACAAAATCATATAATCTCGCTTTAAACCTGTGTTGAAAGTTTTCACTTTAGGCAAACTTACAACCCTTGTCAAAAAATAACCCACTTTCATACCAAAACACACTTAAACCAACATAAAACTGTGTTTTTTCTGAGTTTTTCTTAGCGGAAGTTGGTTTTTGCTAATAAAAGTGAGTTTTATGTGCGCTAAACTGTGCTTAACTGAGTTTAAAGTTGGTTATTTTAAGAAGATGTGTGTTTAAGCGAGTTTTTTTCAGTAAGAAGTTGGTTTTTTGTGTGTCAAAAGTGAGCCTTTTTATTTATGAGTTGGTTTATGTGTGTTTAAGTGTGTCTTTTTGTTTTATAAGCGAGTCTTTTACAACAGAAGTTGGTCTTTTTTTTAAACAGAAGTGGGTTTAAGCAAGTTTAACTTGGTCTTTTTGTAAATAAGTTGAGAGCTGCAACGAGGCTTAAAGACTCACTTTAACACACTTTTCAACAAGTTGGTCTTTTGTTTATTAATATAACTCCTCAATGAAACAATAATTCTTCAACTGGGTCTTTGTTTGATGTTTATAGCCATAAATAAAACAAGTCAATTGTAAAGGGGCTTTTTTTACAGCTTGTTTGCCATTGTCCCTATTGTACATTTGTGTGCTCCCCATAATTTTTAGGGAATATTGGATGAAAATGGCTCTTTCAGAACATCACAGGTTCACAGATGGACAACAAGTATCACTGACAAAAACTATAACAATGGTCAAGCTTAGTTTTATACATGAAAATGAAAGAGTTTGTGTTTCACTTTGAATTTTTTCTTTATGTTTGTGTTTATTATAAACAATATCTTATGATTGTTTTATGTCTTAATTTTTTATTTTTTTTAAACAATCTCATATGATTGTTTATATTTGTTTAAAACAGTATTTACTTGATAAATCTGCATATTTAAATAATTATGGTATTGGAAACATTATTTTGGAAATAATCTATTTATTTTTGTACATAAGTTATGCAAGATTTTCATATTTGCATATGATACCATCATATCCATTTTCTTAATTTGCAATAAAATAATAAAATGCCAAACATGACCTGTGTTACATAAACTGTCAACAAAATAACAAGACAATAACTAAAACCACCCTTATTTCACACCACTAACAATAAACAGATAACAATCTGTCAGGCATTCCGAGCTAAACAGGGTACTGATTATCTAGGGGTAGATAAGGCTACTGATGGGGTTTGCCTAGAGATAAGGCTGTGTGGAATAAGATATAAGGCTTTTGATTGGCTATTGCACTGAGGAAGTTATCTTTTTGAAAACAACAACTTTTGAAAAACAAGCTGGTGTCAGCAACTGAATATTGAGCTAAATTTAATTCAGCAACATTAATATAAAGAAGTGAAAGACTTATAATGGTAGTGTAAAATGTCTTGAATTCTGTCAGCATGAAGTATTGTGTGATGAAAACAATGTGTTTTTTACTGCAATGTGGAAATCAATAATAAGTTGGTTGGAAAGGAGGTTGAACTGATGTTGTTTTTGGAATACTGAAGAACAGTTTTAACAGGTTTGTATTGTGATTTCTTCACCCCTTTTTTTATTTAGTTTATTGAATTAATTATGATCATTATCATATTTATGTATTGTCACTGGGAAATGTAAATGGATAAGTTATTGTATTGCAATTTAAAGGATAAACAACACATTTTGAAGGAAAAATAGATAAACTTACACATGAAAAAGTGTAAATGTTGTGTACAGTGAATAATTATGGTTGTATTTCATGGTTATTGTCATCTAAAATTTTATTTATATCTATTTCTGGTTATTACTGAACGGATTTCTTTCCCTCTTACTTAATTAGAACTTATATATTTTAATTTTGAAGGTTAAACTCTTGCCACAAGGCAAAATTGACATCGATGGGAAGATCCTTTGGAAAGAATATGCATCATCGCCTGCCTGATGTATGGACTTTTAAACCTGGTTTTTACCCTGCACAAGCTGGCAAACTTGAGGGGAACAAGAGTGGGAAAACCTCGCCCTGTCATTGACCAAGAAAGCTCGATTTGTTGAGAGGTAAACTATACAGGTCACTGCATTTACAATGCCACCAGACCACACAGCCATATGAGACCACGCATCTTGGTACATTTTCAAACTGCATTTTCTACCAAACGCAATTTCTTTTAATAATTGATGAAAAGTGCTAAGTCACATGTGATCACGGGATTAAAATTTCAAAAATAAACAAACAAAAACAACAAGCAAATAACTTAAATTTATTATTATTAAAGCAACAAGATTACCATAACAGCAATATTTCATAGTTAAGTGGAACAAAAACATAACAAATCAACATGTTTGAAGAATGCCTTGCCCTTTTGAAAGTGATATGGTATTAATCCTTTGCAGATCAACTGGCATAAGAGATGCTCAAGAGGAGAAGGACACAAGCAGCATCAATGGTACAACTACATGTCGCTCCAGCGCCCGCTTTCCAGGTCTCTACCAGCTGCTTTCCAGGTCCCTCCACCCGCCAAGATCAGGTCTAGGTCCCTGCACTGGCTGCTTTCCAGGTCCCCTAGCGGTCAAGGTCTCTCCAGTAGCCGCTGTGCAGGTCCACACACCGTATGCCGTCAAGGTCCCTCCATAAGCTGAAATCCAGGTTCCTCATTCCACTGCGGTTCAGGTACCTCCAACAGCTGAGATCCAGGTCTCTGCAGCAGCTGCAGTCTAAATACTCCACCCGAAGTGGTCCATTGCGGTCAAACTTTTGCTTTAAAATCTTCCATAAATGTCTATTATTTTATAATGTATTGTAAAAATAATCTGTTTGTATTAATTGGGTGTACTATTTTTGTCATATAAACATAATTTTCGTACACATTGTGTTTCTTTCCCTTTTAACCACATTGGGCTTATAATGAACTGTTGTTATTGCTTCACAAAAACCATTTTTTCTAGAACATATCAGTCCAAAACTATTTTTTTTCACACTGCAAAATCCCACAAAAGGCTCACAAAAAACCTACTTTCTTAAAAAAACTCACTTAAACACTGTTAAAACCCACAGAAATCAACTTACCCAAACCCACAGATTGCTTTTGTTTTTTTCACAGATAAAATACTGTTAATAACCCAGCAAACATGCCCATATCGGCCCGATATCGGCTAAATGATGGAATATCGGCAGAGATTTGCCGATGTTGGGCCGACATCGGACCGACATTTATGTTAAACAAAAAATATTTTGTTAAGAGATGAGAACTTTTTGCAATTTTCCATTTTAGTGAATCCATCTTGTTTAATAATGTTTAATTAGGTCGCATATTATTCAATTTATATTTATAGGACAATGTCGGCCCGATGTTGGCCCGTTGTTATAAAAAATACTTATAACTCCACAGTTCAAAGTATGATATCGGCCCAACATAGGCCCGATGTCATAATTAACACTCAAGAGAAAAGGTAACTTTGATTATTTTCTTTTTAATTTCTTGTTGCGTTAAATTTAATTGTCTATGTCTCTTTTAAAAACCGTGAAAGATAGGTCGCATATTATACAATTTATATTTATAGGACAATGTCGGCCCGATGTCGGCCCGTTGTTATAAAAATACTTATAACTCAACAGTTCAAAGTATGATATCGGCCCAACATAGGCCCGATATCATAATTAACACTCAAGAGAAAAGGTAACTTTGATTATTTTCTTTTTAATTTCTTGTTATTAAATTTTATTATTATGTCTCTTTTAAAAACCGTGTAAGATACTTGATATAAAATCAATATTATCATGTCCAGGAAGAGTAACCGTTGTTAAAAGGAAATACACAGGTTGCTTCCCTTGGCTCTTGTGCAGTGAATCTGCCCAGGCTTATGGAGTAAACAAAATAAAGTATGTCAACTAAATGTATATCACATAATGTTATAAAATACCTTTCATTTAATAAATATATTTGTCATATTACTTTTTATGTAAATATGCGTTTGAAATATTTGACTTTAAAATATATTCAGTCCTGTATGATCATACAAATAGGCGCGCGACAAAGCTGCATTGACTCAATTTCGAAATTATCAAGGTAGAACTATTCTGTCCTGGACTTTTTTATTTATTTTTGTTCGGAAACAATTTTATTTCTTTATTCACAAGATCAGACCATTTTTAGAGTGCCTTTTTTCTGAAATTGCTATCTGTCATCAAATGTCACATGTTTTCGCGACTGTTCAATGTTTGTTTAATTTCATAAATGAATAGCTAGTCAGCTATAAGTTGTTTCATAAAATTCTTTCTAATAAATTTTGGTGAAACTGAGAACACTCCGTGTATTATATTAGCAATGTCAAAATCAAGGGATAAAACATACTGGCACTCGTACAGACAGGTAAAAAAAATGTTTCACTTAAATCATGTTTACAATGCTGAGGAATCATGTTCCAGTACACCCAATGCAACAGGCCATTTGGCAGCTATTTCTTAGGTAATTACTTATTGTTCTTTTAGTATACAACATAAATTAATGAACTGAGAGCTGTGTACAGATGCTTTGTGTTTCTTTTCAGGTGAGCCATTTGTCTGTATTGGGTGGCCGAAACCGCGCTGATGTGTGCCGGCGCATTCTGAAGCATTGCATGTCAAATGAGGTGGCCAACCAGTACAGCTGGCATGGGAGGAAGAAAAAGGCAGTATTTGGAAAACTTCCATTGGCTGATGCTGTGCAGAGTAAGTTGTCATAGTATGTGTAAAAAGATAAGGTCACAGTTAGAACTAATTCATAGTGCCAGTTACGCGGTCTTGGTAGTTTTCAGACTATACCTAAGGGGTCAATATAAAAAACCGGGTCTGTATACAACCACGCGTTCTAGGCACCTTTAATTACTATGAGGGGGGTCAGGGCTTGCACTAAGCGGCGTACGGCCGTATATTACGCCCGATAATTGTTTCCATACGCCGATAACAAAAACCCATGACGTCCACTATACTTCCTTAAAATTGGTCATACGCCGAAAATAGCAACCAGTAACGTAAGCTGACGATTTAAATAATACTTCAATCAACACTGCTTTCTGCCGACTCAATGTGTTTTGCACACGTCTCGATCAGTCTAAACTTCGCCTCCTTATATTTGATACCGCCCGCAGGTGATTAGCAAGTTTATTGTGTGTTGTTTATCTAACGGTTACACAATTTACCCCCGCGCGGATCGCAAATTGACCGTGACAAACCAGTCGCTTAATATTGGTTGCTTTAACAACACACTCGTGCCTCTTTGCGCGTGTCGCATGTTGTCTAATGATTAGGAGATAATTGCTGGTTTGGGGCAGACGGCACGGTAAAAGAAAGACGGCAAAAATAATTAAAGAAAAACAAAACTGATCAAAATTTAATTAATTACGTAGATTCACTACCGTATAAGTTCCCGCGAGTTTTCTCAGTTTGTTAATCCACCGATAATTACGAGTAATAACCATCTTATATAAACTGGAATCACAATTCATTTTCTATACTAACATGTCATTTTACTAGTCAGAAACATTCAAAAAACACATTTCCTGGATTAGATATAAATTATCCGAGTAGAATTAAATTGCTACGCCATGACCTTCGACATTGCAAATGGCTGACCTATTGTAACATTCAACCCGCGTTCAGTTCAAAGCTGGCGATTCAAATTACAAGTAATGTTATTTCAATAATGGAGAAAACATTAAATGGATTTAACAAACATTTGATAATGTTTGTTAATCCAGATAACAACAAGGAAAGTTTGGGTTATTAAAGTTAAACTGGTAAGACATTTATAAAGTGTACATATTTCGGACATGTATAGTATTCGGATAAACAGTAATAGATATACTAGATGCTCCATCATGACTATTCATTAAGATTGTGTTTTGTTGCAAATGCAGTCATAGGGGTGAGGATAATAAAATGACAATAAATATGTGATGAAAACTTGCAACCGCACATATCTCAAATTACTTAAATGTGTTGAATGACTTAAATGTGTTATGATTATTAATCAATTAATAAATAATTTAAGTAGATTTTAATGAAAATTTATTGTTTTTACAAATGAACATAGTAAAATGATAGAAATAATAAAAGTTTTGAAATTAACATGTTTTGCCGATATTGTTTGCACAAACTTATACAAACTTTAAAGCCTAGGGTAGTTTCCGCCTTGTTGTATGATATATCTAGTTACTTTCACAGATGTACAGTGACCCAAAATGGATGGGAAGAGTTTGTGATCGTTTACGCAGTTGACATTCTGTTAACATCAACATTAAAGTTGTTTGGACTTCCAACATTTTTGAGTTGGACTTCCATAAGTAAAGGGCAGGAAGTCAGGACTTCCAAAATTTATTTCTTAGTGCAAGCCCTGGGGGGTGTAGGGGAGGTAATGCAATCAAATGTCGCAATAAGGTCTTATATCGAAAACCACAATCACGTCTGAAATTGAAATTTCATGTACCTAGCAATTAATGTCGCTATATATTTCCTTGTATGAGACGTAAAATAAATGACGTATTTATATATAATACTATATAAGGTACCCCTATACACCTTAATTCGTGTTAATATCGGGTAAAAAAGGGTATGGAGATACATGTATTTAAAGTGGGAACCCCATGACCTATTTCTTAATCAGAGACCCCGTAACTGGCCATATGTGTGAATATATATAAACATACAGAATTACATCCGGCTGTTTTCCTTTTTCAAAAGTAGTCTTCATATTGTAATTTAAAAAGGGTTAAGAAATAATATTGGTTTATAAACTGCCCAGTATCGTTAATTCTTGCAACACTGTTTGAACATATAATGGATATAGAATAATATGAGCCTACATGTCATTACCATTTTCAGAAGCTGTCATGCGGTCCTTGAAATGCACAGCTGCAGAAGTTGAACATGAGTGCAGGGAATGGTTTAGAACAGCCTCTGACCGTGACGGTGGAAGAAAAAAGAGGACAGCCAAAATAAGTGATGAACCGTCCCAATGAATTTTAACTCGTGTGTGTTTTAACTTTTAATTTAGTCTCCTCCTGCAATTTGTTATGATGTAAAGGTCTCTTTGAACTTGAAATTAATGATTTTACACAACTTTTCTTTTAATATGTATACTGATGGAAGCAGTGTATATTTTTTTTGTTTATTTTTTGCCTTTATTACCTAAATAGCTGTAACTCTGTGTGTTACTTAGGTAAACGTAACTTTTCAATATATTCTTGTTCTAATTGTTTTCATTTGTCATTTTTGAAGAAAACAAGTTTCATGTAGTTTGTATTAATATTGAAGACAATTTTCTTGTAATATTTTTTATTCAAAACTTTCTAGAAATGCCCATAATTTATGTCTAAGTTCAGGGGACATACAAGGTGTTTATTTCTGAAAATACTCAATTATAAAAATCAATTCCCTCAATTCATTTTGAATTTGATAAGTGACAGAACTCAATTATTTTTATTTTCAAGTGATCATTTCCTGGTGAAAACAACAAATAATTTTAATATATGTTAGTTTAAGGTATTTATAACCATATGTAAATAAGTCCCAGTAAACTACTCAATTATATATCATTCAGCAATATATTGCTCTGTCCTACTGCAATGTATTCATTAACAAATACTGGCTGCTTTATACTGCATATCATTATTAGTTCTCTTTGAAGGAATGGTCTGACTTAATGGCTTTTTTTTCAGTATTTTGGGGATGTGATCCCATTCCATGAAATTGGGAAATGTTGTGTCAATATATATATTTACCTGCAGTTCAGAAAAAGTACAACTGATTAACTACAAGTCTTATTCCACATTTCACAGCTAGTATTTACCATTTAAGACTATTCAACAATGAGGAATTGCTTGACTTGATTTAGGGGGAAAAAATGTGTTCTGCCATTGACAACATGGCCCATTACCTTAAAGTGAGACTTCTAGTCACTTGTACATTTACATTTTGTGCCATTACTATGTTGTTGTTTTTTTTGCTGGATAGCAATTTCCTGAATTTACTTGTTACAATTTTTGTGTATCGTATGACTGCTATGTTGTACTTTGCTGACTAGTCTTGTTACTATCTTTGTGTATCATATGACTACATTGTTGTATTTTGCTGACTAGTCTTACTTGTTACTATTTATTGTGTATTGTATGACTACTATGTTGTATTTTGCTGACTAGTCTTATTTGTTACTATGTTTTGTGTATCGTATGACTACTATGTTGTACTTTGCTGACTAGTCTTACTTGTTACTATTTTTTGTGTAAGGTATGACTACTTTGTTGTATTTTGCTGACTAGTCTTATTTGTTCTTATTTTGTGTGTATCTTATGACTACTATGTTGTATTTTGCTAACTAGTCTTAATTGTTACTATTTTATGGGTATCATACGCTATCCATTTTAAAGAAAGGGTTATTTTATTAATTGCCAGGGTATATAGACCAGTTTTGATAATATGGGTGATATGAACCATTTATACATGCATGTTTGGTAATTTTCCATGTATACAATATGCGTGTTGGATACGTTGGTTTTCTTCATAATTCTCTTATTTTATTTTCATTTGCTGAATATTCTATTACCAAAATACAAAACTCAAGTCATTTGGTCATTTAACATTTTGTTTCAATGTGTTACTTTTTCAGTTTCTGTACCTGTAGAATTATAGAGTCTGTTTAAATAATTTCTTTTACATTTGTTGTTAGTCAATGTATATATTAATTAATTTTACCCCATTAGAATAAAAATGTTGGAATTAGTAATAAATCAGTTTAATATTTTCAGTTTCAAGACAGTAGTATAATTAGCAAATACTGTATTCCAGTTTGGTTGAAAAGAATGTAAAAATAAAATGTTGTCTGAAGAAAATGTTCTTTCATTTATTTAAGAAACTGTTTTAGGCCCTTAACACTACCAACAACAATTAAAAACAATTGAGGCTAGACAGGGACTGAGGAATGGTTAAAAGTATGTCGGCACCATAATGGCTCAAGAAGGTATCGCCGATATACATACCAATGTCGGGCCAACATCGAGCCGTGTTGCACTCCCGATCTCGGGCCGATATACATACCAATGTCGGGCCAACATCGAGCCGTGTTGCACTCCCGATCTCGGGCCGATGTAATTACCGATGTCGGGCCGATATACATACCGATGTCGGGCCAACATTGCGCCGTGTTGCACTCCCGTTGTCGGGCCGATGTAATTACCGATGTCGGGCCGATATTGAAATAAAAATCGGGCCGACATCGGGCCGATTTAAAATGTTTGCTGGGAACTGGGTTTAAAGCGAGTTAAAAGCATGTTTTCACTGTGAAAAAAACTAACAAAGGCTTGCTTTCAGCTCACTTTTCGCTCACTTAAAAACCGTGTTTAGCCTGCTTATAGCTCACATAAAAAACACACTTTTTACCCACTTAAAACCAACTCCACAGACAGAAGTTGGTCTAAGCATGTTTAAAAAACCTCAAAAAACCAACTTGTAGAAAATCATACTCACTTTAAACCCACTTAAGATGGTTAAAAAACCCACTATGTTGGTTTAAAGCGAGTTAAACCTAGATTTAACTCAGAAAAAACCAAGTCGGTAAGCTAAAAAACCCAGTCGGTAAGCTAAAAGCCTGTCTGAAAAACCCGCTTTTAGCACAGTGCAAATACCGCAGAGTTAAACACAGATGCCTGAAAAAACTCACTTTAAACCCACTTAAGACAGTTAAAAAACAACTATGTTGGCTTTAAGTGAGTTAAACCAAGATTCAACTCAGATAAAACCAAGTCGGTAAGCAAAAAGTGTGTTTAAAAGACTCGCTTTTAGCTCGGTGCCAATACCGCAGGGTTAAACCCAGTTTAAAACTGGGTTATAACCGGATTTTGCTCACTTTTTTGACAAGGGAAGATAATCTAACACATCCTGTGGCAGCCATATTTTCAACGGACTTGAACTGTATTTGAGCTTCAGCTATTATTGACGAACATTCTGAGTAAGTTTCATAAAGATTGTGCACAAAATGTGACTTCAAGAGATTTGACAAGGTTTCAATTAAGTCATAAAAGTCATAAAATGGAAAATTATCTGTTCATTTGGCGGCCATGTTTTTTAAACAGACTGGACCCATTTTAAACAGTCTGAGAACCAAGATCTAATAAGAACAAATTAACCTTCTAAGAACATTGCATAACGATTAAACTAAAAATAAGACTTCTACCACAGTTTTGCAATGTTTTTAAATGGACTCGAACCATTTTACAACTTTGCTGAGATATCATTAGAACATTAAATGTCTGACCAAGTTTCATGAAGATTTGACATAAAATGTGATTTCTAGAGTGTCAACATGTTTTTTCTTTAATCTGCCTAGTGACCTAGTATTTTTTTATTTGACCTAGTGACCTAGTTTTTAGTCCCATATGACCCAATTTCAAACACGGCCAAGACATCATAAGGAAAAATGTTCTGACAAGGTTTTCGTAAGACATGACAAAGCAGAGTCCAGTACGAAATGTTCCGCCCGGAATTGACCCGGAATCACAAACTAAATTCCAGGCCTAAACATGATTTCCGGGCGTATTTTTCTATTATGTGTTAACAAGGTTTCACTATAGGAGTGTATACAAAAACAATTTAGATCACAAAAGAGAACTTGTCTGACGTTTTTCTATATTAAGCAGGACATTTTTCAGACACTCAGGACATCTATAGATATAAAATTGTTGCAAATATATTAATGCAAATCAAATACAGTCCAACCTGTCAATAAAGACCACTCAAGGGATTTGGTCGTTGTGGTCTTTGTTCACAGGTGGTCTTTATTCGCAGGGTCGATCGAAACTTTGCAAAATATGCTAGTTGTTTTTTAACAGGTACCTTATCTATGTATGTGCTCTATTGTTTAAATGTTTGAATACTTATGCATGTATAATGAAATAAAGGATTGAAACACAGTTTTGTTTTACATTTGTATATTTATTACATGTTGTATTTCTATTCCCTTATGTTTTTATTATTTATTTAATTTATCATATTCTGTATAAATAACATTTGATATACATGTATACGTACATGTACATGTAATTCTACAAAGAACAAAGTACAAAATACACATAACATAGCAAACATTTATACATGAAATACATGAATCACTACTACACAACCAGTAAAGTTGACAGTAATGGACAATAAATGACATCTGATATTTATATACGCGAATTCCGACTCACGCTTAGGGCGTTGACTTTCACAGTTTACGTTCTCCTCGAATTCGTCCATAATCTCATGTTAAATGCTCTGAATTTGAGTTTTTCCTACACAAAGATCACTAGCGACTCGTCTACAACTGTGTCCTTTACCTAACAAACTAATGACCTTAACGCGTTCTTCCAACGTCAAGAACTTACGCTTGGAAGCCATGCTGGTTAACTTGAACTGACAATTTACTTTTCTATAATCTATGAACGTCTTATTACGGAGAAATTTAAGAAGAGAATGACTTTCACAATGTTTGTCTTTAATAGGCATCGCAAATTATATAAAACCGTTAATTTCCTTAATGAGTTCACGAAAGCCCCACATTTGTCTTTGATATTTTCGGCAATTAGTAGATTAATTGCGAGTCACTTAAATACAAAGGCAAATTTTTACACTTTTGACAAACTGTCAAATGCAAAAAAGAAGCAGGCGACTACCAATTAGCAATGCATGTTAAATAAACAAACAACTGCTATCGAGTGCAATAAACTGTCACTTGCCAATATCTCCATAGCGACCGACGAGACCACTGGTAAGATGTGTATCACGTGACTACGCAGCGTCCTGGCGGCCATTTTGTTATTTGAAAGTTGCGAAATCGTTGATTATTATGATTGCAGTGGTCGTTGTAAGCTATCAAAATGGAGAATGTAAAAGGGTGGTCGTTGGTCTTTGTTCACAGGTGGGCTTTATTCGCAGGTTCAATATATAGTGAAATCGTTCGGGAGGAAATCGGTGTGGTCGTTATTGACTGTTGGTCGCTATTAACAGGCGGTCGCTCGGGCAGGTTGGACTGTAAATAGCAAATGGTTTTCCAATAACATTTAACATCATATTAATTTGGAAAACGCCACGTCCCCTGGCAAAGCACATTACTAATGGCCATGTTTAAACAGCTGGTTATAATTTTAGTCCTCTTCACTATTGCTGTATTTTACTTTACTTTTTAGTTATTCCCTTGTGAACAACTAAGGTTAGTACTACGCGTTGCAAGTAGGTCTGCTCTTAACTACGCTAAGAACGATAACCACGGCATCTGAGGCTATTAATAAATGCTGATTAACAAGTATAGTGGGATGCTGTGTTACCTTGTCCATAGTGCATGCTACTAATGCTGTTTCTGGGAAACATTCTTTTGTTCTAAACAGATAGCGGTGATCTTTTGTATTCACGGGTGCTAACAACGCAAAAGTAGAAGGTTAAGTTTGTTAACATTGACAGTTCTCAATTAACAAGCAAATACGTTGAATTGATATCCTCCGCCAGTATGCTTCTGGACACAATAGTGTTATATTTGACACTCAAAAAGGCATTTTTTCAAGATACAAAGGGCCATAACTCCGTTATTAACTGATGCCATTTGGCATGCATCAACCTCTTATCCATATATATACTCATACCAAGTTTCAATGAAATCAGCCAAAGCACTTCCAAGATATGGCTCCGGACACACAAAAAAGCATTTTTTCCAAGATACAAAGGGCCATAACAAGATATGGGTCCGGACACAAAAGTGCCGGACGGATGGACGGAAAGACAGACGGACGGAATGATGGAAAACGCCAAAACAATATCCCTCCGCCTATGGCAGGGGATAATAAAACTTTGGACACATCAGTACACCAATTACTACAGGTATATTATAGACAACAACAAAAATGCTTAATAATCGCCTAAACCGAATATAAATAACGACTAAACATAACAAGAAATATCTATTTAAAAGGTAGTCAGCGTAAATGCTGACTATGAAATAAAGTTTGCAATTTTCGTTTCTAAATAATTAAATTGAAAACAAAAGTTAAACTATTGTATTTGTTAACTTGTTAGTCACATATTCACAGCATGTAATGTGTATCAATTTATCATTGTCAAACCACATATAAGTGTAAGTAGATAACAAGAGATGTATTTGTCAGAAACACAATGCCCCCTATTGTGCTGCTTTGAAACTAAATTTCAATATATCATTTGGCAGGTTTAGAAATTATCTCCCTTTTAAAGCTTGTTACTTCCCTTGGATTGTTTTTTTTTTTACTTTTGACCTTGAAGGTTGACCTTGAGCTTTCTCCACTCAAAATGTGCAGCTGATTTTTTATTTATTTTCATCAATTACTTCTGTATAGTTTGAATTTGTATATGGTGTCAAAAGTTTTGTACAGGGAATTTCCATAATGAAATTATATTCTTAGTAAAATAGGAATTCAATATTCCAACAATATTCATTTAATATGATAGTGATTGCAAATGTCTTTATATTCAGTTTTCAATACCATTTTCATCATACTTACTATGCTTTCTGAATCTCAAAAAAAGGGCCATGTAGTTGTTATTTTGTCTAAGTTATATAAAATAAATAGGATGATAAAAAGTGCACACACATTTTGAAAAATGAGTTGCGTGTTAAATTGTGCAATTATAGCTAACATTACTTCAAAGCCTTCAGCGCTTCGATTGTCTTTTGCAGAGGTGGGAAGTGAAGTGGAAGTTACATGAAGTGGGTGGGGGTAGAGTGTGGGAAGTGAAGTGGAAGTTACATGAAGTGGGTAGGGGTAGAGTGGTCATTGCTAATATTAACAATAAATATTTGAAAAAAGACCCATGGCAAAGATATTAATTGGTTTTTGTTGGTAAAAAACAATTTTACAAAAATTAATTAGACAAGAGATGTGTTTGTCAGAAAGACAATGCCTCCTATTGTGCCGCTTTGATGCCATATATTTGACCTTTGACCTTGAAGGATGACCTTGACCTTTCACCACTCAAAATGTGCAGCTTCATGAGATACACATGCATGCCAAATATCAAGTTGCTATCTTCAATAATGCAAAATTTATTGCAAAACTTTAATCAATGTTAAAGTTTTGGGACACACAAAATGAATGAATGAATGACAGACAGACAGGCCAAAAACAATATGCCCCGATCTTTGGATCTGGGGGCATAATAAAACAGTTATGGCTTATATTGGGGATGATTTTTCTGAACAAATTATAACTACATTATATCTCATTACATTTAAATTAGGAAAAAAGTAGTTTATTATCTTATTGGAGATCTTACTTTATGTTGACACCCAATTAAGACAATCTTTTGTGAAAACAAGCTTGAAGTTGAAGATGTGGTTTGTCTATTTATCAATTGCCTCAACCATCACAGAACTTGAGTGCACTAGATAGTGATTAAAATTTGGTGTATAACATTGGTGGCAGACTGGTACATGGTCTTTATGTACACCTTCTTTCAATTCTTGATTTTAATTTGCAATATATTATTTTCCATTATAAAATTTCTTTGAAGATCTAAATAAACAAGAGATGTGTTTGTCAGAAACACAAAGCCCCTTTATGCGCCGCTTTGAAATGAAATTTCAATTTATCATTTGGCAGGTTAAGAAATTATCTCCCTTTTAAAGCTTATTACTTCCCTTGGATTGTATTTTTTTTACTTTTGACCTTGAAGGATGACCTTGAACTTCCACCACTCAAAATGTGCAGCTCCATGAGATACACATACATGCCAATATCAAGTTGCTATGTTCAATATTGCAAAAGTTATGAAAAAGGTTAAAGTTTTGGTTAAAGTTTTGGGACACACACACACACACACACACACACACACACACACACACACACACAGACACATACAATGACAAACAGGTCAAAAACAATATACCCCCGATCTTTCGATCCGGGGGCATTAAAATTGTGAACTGGCATTAAAACCATCAATGGCAACAATATTGACATTTTATCAATATAACCTAAGTCTTTCAATGTACAAAGCCGATAATAAATCTTCATAAAATAATAGGGATTTCCCAGCAGCGTACACTTTTTACGCTTAACTGCACAACAAAGATAACCAAGCAGTTTTTCATATTAGAATTTCACACTGTATGAAGTTAAGGCATAACGATTTCTATTTTTCTTTGATTAGGTATTTTTAACAAATGCACAATTCCACTTATTCCTTCGCGCCTACTGACGGAAAATTTCTACACAATTTTATTGGCTGCAATAAGGGTCAATTAAGGTAAAAACCTGGGTTAGACAGCTACGCCAAAAATGTAAAGTGTTTCACTGGATTTCAGTAGATTTTATAAAGGAATCAAATCACACCTAGTCTGAAACTTTGAGAAGTCAAACTAAATATTGCAGGGGTGATCTTTAAGCGCATCTTAATAATTAATTTAATAAAAGTAGAAGTAACACATTGTTTAAAAAGTTTTATTGCTTAATTCAAAAATAATTATTTAACAAACATTTTCCAAACATTGATGCACAATCATGACAAATAGTCCAAATTTAATATGTATAAACCATAAGAACTAGAGAAGCAATGGTACCTTAAAGGGTATCAGTGATCAAGATTAATTATAAACAGCAATTAACGAGTAACATATTTTTGCAATAAACTTAACAAGGGACCACTATGTGAAGTTTCATGCTAACTTTCAAAATGTTGGGCCTTATGGTTTGAGAGCATAATTTTTAGTGTTTGAATGTTTACATATATAGAAAACAATAAATAAACAATAAAGACCGTGCACAATTCAGTGCAGAAAACAAAATAATACATTGCCACATCTTACTTAATTAACCAAACATTCAACAAAGTTAAATTATAATGATTACAACAAATGTGATTGTGAGGTAATGCAAATAACAACAATTACTTTTTTAGACTAAACTTGTTTTTTAATTTGACAAGCAGTTCATGTGAATCTGTTAAGTCAAAGAGAAATACAACAAGAGCTGTCTCCATAGGATGACATATGCCCCCGAAAAACGCTTTGATAGAAGTTATGAGCATTTTTTGAAACCTAAACGCAGATTTCGAAACCTAAACGTGGACCCTTAGTTCAAGGTCAAGGTCAAAGGGGTCAAAATTTGTGTGCATATGGAAAAGCCTTGTCCATATACATATGCATACCAAATATGAAGGTTACATCTGAAGCGACAAAGAAGGTATGAGCATTTTTTAACAAGATGTGTTTGTGAAACACAATGTCCCCCTATATGATGTTTGACCTTGTAGGATGACCTTGACCTTGACCCTTCACCACTCAAAATGTGCAGCTCCATGAGATACACATGCATTTCAAATATAAAATTGCTAGCTTCAATATTGCAGAAGTGTCATTACATGAGCAATTTTGACCCATATATTTGACCTTGAAGGATGACCTTGACCTTTCACCACTAAAAATGTGCAGCTCCATGAGATACACATGCATGCCAAATATCAAGTTGCTATCTTCAATATTGCAAAAGTATTCATAAAATTAGCGATTTGGGCCACATATATTTGACCTCTGACCTTGAAGGATGACCTTGACCTTGACCTTTCACCACTCAAAATGTGCAGCTCCATGAGATACACATGCATGCCAAATATCAAGTTGCTATCTTCAATATTGCAAAAGTACTCATAAAATGAGCGATTTTGGCCACATATATTTGACATCTGACCTTGAAGGATGACCTTGACCTTTCACCACTCAAAATGTGCAGCTCCATGAGATACACATGCATGCCAAATATCAAGTTGCTATCTTGAATATTGAAATACTGCAAAAGTGTACATTAAATGAGCGATTTTGACCCATATATTTGACCTTTGACCTTAAAGAATGACCTTGACCTTGACCTTTCACCACTCAAAATGTGCAGCTTCATGAGCTACATATGCATGCCAAATATCATGTTGCTATCTTCAATATTGCAAAAGTTATTGCAAATGTTAAAGTTGGTGCAAACCAACCAACAGACCAACAGACCAACAGACAGGGCAAAAACAATATGTCCCCCACTACTGTAGTGGGGGACATAAAAACCTAAACGCAGATTTCAAAACTTAAACGCAGACCCTAAGTTCAAGGTCAAGGTCAAAGGGGTCAAAATTTGTAAGCGTATGGAAAGGCCTTGTCCATATACACATGCTTACCAAATATGAAGGTTACATCTGTAGTGACATATAAGCAGGGATCATATTTTTGTCGTTTTTTTCGGTCCTAGACTGATTGAGGTCATGAAAGACCGATTGAAAATCACAAACAGTCTGTCTGATTCTGTTTGCTTAACTTCCCATGTCATGAAATCGATTACACAGTGCACACCCTTATTTCATTCTTATCTCGATTAGGTGTGATAAACCATTCGCTGCAGTCTCTAAACCGCTCAGGACCAGATTATTGCACGTCAGCCGACTAGTATCAGAGTATGGCCCCAAGCAGCGAAGATTCGCGAGGCTGTGTATTAGTCACGCGTGAATAACCCCGTGTCAATATCAATCGATAATTTTTACTGGCTTATAGCACAATCGGTCCGTAAGGCGTACTCGTCCAGGGTAAAATCGTTGACAGTTACTTCGGAGATACAACCCTCGATGTTATCCTCGTGGAAAGTGTGCATTTCATGCATGATACAGGACACTGTTGTATAAACAAAGAAGAAAAACGGATATTCTGCAATAATTGTGGGCGGACCTTTTCACTGAAAGCACGCGCTGTAATTAAACAAAATATGCAGATACATTTTCCACCAGCGTAATAATTCGGCAATAAATTAATAAAAGTTGTGGATCTGATCGACAGAAAAGCCAAACGTTATTTTTATGGGCGGAACTTTACATTAAAAAGTACACAAGAAAAATAATATACATTGTATAAATCTTCAGTAAAAATCGTGTTAGAATCGAATAATTTGTGTTCTTTATTGTTTGTTGTTGAATAACCCACGACCGAAAGTTTAGATGCGTGGTTTCAAATCATTTAATCCCTACGCATCTTAACTATCGGCCGTGGGTTATTCGACTACAAACTATAATGTACATGAATTATTTCTTAACTATTTGGTTTTGTTATTGTCAGTAACAAACCTACGCACAGATATTTGTTTGGTTCAATGCATGTTTGTAAGCTATTATCGAGTTGACAACGATTTAAATCATCTGTATAGATTTACACAGACTAATAATATTGACAACGATGAAAAACAGTCAGATAAAACAGCACGCGAAACAACCAATGTCAATGAAATAGCAAATGAATAAACAAAATGAGAAAACTCGTATGTTCCGTTTAAAAATAATTCCCAAGGGAATTTAACTTGTACATTTATTATACCATCTTCATGAATAGCAAAATCAATGGTTTTTATTTTAACTTATTTGTCATGATTTCGGATATAAATTTTCGGAAACTTTTTCCCCATTTAAATCCGGACCGATTGATGTTGCGGGAAAATATGATCCCTGCATATAAGTTATGAGCATTTTTCTAAACCTAATCGCAAAGTGTGACAAACAGACAGACACACAGACAGACGGACAGACAGACGGACAGACAGACAGTACGATCACTATATGCCCTCCTTCGAGGGCATAAAAAACAATTGCTATCGATGTAACAATATAATAACCTATATGCAGTTTTTCATGTTCACAGAAACTCTTAACATTCTTTGAATTAATAACATTATTTGTTTACAAAATAAATGCATCTGCAAAGAAACCAACATTGGTTAAGTATCATACCACAATGTAACTCTATTGCACTTTGAACACAAGGATGCTATTGTTCTCATCAAGTCCCACAATGATTGAGGCAGTGTGTCTGTTGTAGCAGACTGACTGTGGTTCCACCACTCCATCCGCCTGTGTAGCAAGAGTTGTAAGCTTCTTTCTGCCCTCACCGTCCACTTGTAGGATAGCTTCCGACTGGCCTCCACAGACCAGCACCTGGCCTGCAGGTGTCACGTGTACACCACGTGGGGCTTGTAGTGCTGGGTCAGTGAAGGTTGCTAGGACTGACCCATCCCTGGCCAGGGTGAGGAGCTTATGCTGGGAGTTGTTAGTGATGTACAACTTGTCTCCTGTGGGACTCACAGCACACTTCCATACTGCAAAACAGAGTAACATGAGATATTGAATTATATGTGTAGTAGGTAATAACAAATCTCATTGAAACTGTATTAATAATCTGTTGATAAAAACCAGATAAACAAATCACCAAGATTTGTATCAAATCCTATACAAATAAATATGTATGTGTGGCAGGAAATTCTGTTCCAGTGATGTGTGTTCTCTCAATGTTTGACAGGTTTATGTTGGATGATTTTAAGTCCTCCACAACAACATAGAAGGAAATCACTACATGCAACAATAAGACATTAACAACACATAAACATATGATTATAATGTTATCGACACATAATGATATTGAAATATTTTACATGACAATCATACAATCAAACAAAATAATGACTATAGATATTTTTTGTTACTAAAATTTAAATAGTGTATCTAGATTTTCCTTCAGTTACAAAAGTCAATTGATGAGTTATAAATTCAAATTAAAAATATACCCCAAACTAAAAAGTTCCAGGTTACAAACAGTTATAAAAAAGTATGCAGTGTCTTATCTGAAACCAATATAATTCATTGGAGATTAATTTCCAACAAATTTTGTGTTGTTGGTTCAATGACGAAATCAAATGTTCACCTAAGTTTAAAGTCTAATATCCAAAGTCTAATATCAGACATTCTTTTAAAAAACGCACACTTTTAAGATCCAACAAAAATGCCAAACTTTACTAATCCACACATTTAATATAAATTAAATTAAATGAATTCACAAACTTTTAGACATGACATAGACATGGAATGTCGAAATGAACTAAACATTAAATTGTATTCATAACTGCCGCTGAAATAATGAACTGGTGGTTCATTATAAATCTATTTATTGAACATATTCCTAATGATATCAAGATTAATTAAGTTTGATTCTTACCTGTATAAGGGTGTGCTTTATCCTCATATATCTTGCTTACAAGTTTCCCATTCAGTGTGTACTTATACAGTGCAGTATTAGCAGTAATGTACAGGTCTCCCTGGTGAAAGGCAATACCAATACATTCATGTGGTAACTGAAGCTTCTTTCCTGTCACCATCAGACTGTTGTTGACTGTGAGAAACTGGACCTCATGTGTGTTTGTAAGAGTATCACTCACAGTCACAGCCACCTCACTGGCAGTGATCAGACACAAGTCCCATTGCCAGGCACTCACACCACAGTGACTCACAACCTGGTAACGCTGGTCAAGAAGCTTGATTTTCTTATTAATGTGGTCTGCAACCAGGACATGTCCATCATGGAGAACTAAGATGGCTATGATATTGCTTTCAAATGAATCACTTGATATTTTCACATTTTTTACAGACTTCCCCTGCAAGGTGAATACCTTGTTTGGATCCTCTTCGACCATGTCAGATCCCTTCTCCATAATGGATTGTGAAAAGGTTGCCATTTTAGTGAGAGTTTTACAAAATTCACAGCTTAAGATCTCTTAAAATCTCTTTGATTTTCATTCAATATTTTGGTATGTCTTAATATTGGTAGGCTAAATTAAAGAGTTGATAAAATCACACCAATCTAGCAATTGTCGGACATCAGTTCACAAGTAACACCTTACACTGCCACCATCCAACACAAATACAACTCCAGTTTGTTTGAAAGCTATACTTCAGTAAACAAGGTAACTATGTTATCTGTCACGAGAGTTTACGGTTGGCTTATTTGAGCGTACAACAGGAAATATTTTAACTCAAGGTTGTGTTCAATCAATAAAGCAACGAGAATAGTCGGTTTAAGTGAACTTGATACCATGGGTATAATCAAAGAGTATTTTTAACTGCAGATGACTGGAATGCAAAGTAAGACTCAAAACTAGTTTTAATGAATGTACTGTTTAATAATAAATAATGCATTAACAGACTAATGTATCAAATACATGAGAAATTAACAATTAATACAATTGTCTTTGTCATTCCTGAAATACTTTACCTTGAGATGCTTTGTCTGAGGAAATTGCTAGTTTGATAAATATTCATTATGTATAATAGAAACCACTTATAGTCTTCAAAATTTGCACGCTACAATTTTTAAAAAACAACAACAAAAGACTAACAATCGGGTCAAAGGCCATGGGTACCTCACCTGAGACTCAAAGCTGAGTGTAGCCATGATACCATATGAACAAATGATCTGAGTAAGTGTTTGCAATGTTTCATTACAGCCATGTAATTCAATCCCTGTTCCCTGAACCATGGGATTTTGGTTGGTAGCCACCATAATGCGCAGGTGGGGTTTCCTTGGATACTCTCGCTTTCTCCCACAACAAAAGACCACACCAAAATTGAATGAAAATATTTCAGAAACAAGTAGAAATAGATGACAATTGCAGCTATAATTCAAAATTCGTCCCTTTTTTTAGTCTAATTATAAATTTGAAATACACACAATAATATGCAGAGATACACGGCTGTTAATCACGGGCCCCACCTCTTTTTTGAGATTCATTAATAAATGAGCCAATGTAACTTCCGAGGTGGTGCTCAGGCTTTGAAATTTCATGGATAATTTTACAGGGTGATAAGGTTTTCAATGTTTTTTCAGCATATATCGCATTATTTTAAAAAGACAATGTAGTGCGATTCAGCGAAGATTAATTAATTAAAAAATGTACAGAAACATAAAATTCACAACCCAATTAAAAACGTGAGAAACTTTGTAAGTTATGGCATGGTGGAGTTAAAACAAGCAAATTCGTTGAATTGATATCCCCCGCCAATATGCTTTTGGACACAAAAGTGTTATATTTGACTCAAAAAAGCATTTTTTCAAGATACAAAGGACCGTAACTCCGTTATAAACAGATGGTGTAACTCCGTTATTAACAGATGGTGTACAATGCCATTTGGCATGCATCATCCTATTATCCATATATATACTCATACCAAGTTTCAATGAAATTGGCCAAAGCACTTTCAAGATATGGCTCCGGACACACACAAAAAAAGAATTTTTTAAAGATACAAAGGGTCATAACTTTGTTATTAACAGATGGTATACAATGCCATTTGGCGTGCATCATCCTCTTATCCATATATATACTCATACCAAGTTTCAATGAAATCCGCAAAAGCACTTCCAAGTTTCAATGAAATTAGCCAAAGCACTTCCAAGGTATTGCTCCAGACGGACGGAAAGACGGACGGACAGAAGGACGGGAAGACCGACGGACGGAGAGCCTGCTCATATCTGAGTATCATGATCTTTTTAAACAAATAAGTATTTTTTCAGTAAAATGAAGCCACGCGTTTGTAATATGAAGTGCACGTACTGATCCGACATTTTTCTAACCGTTCAAACACGCCGTTGCACTTTATTGAAAAGAATCTTATTTGTTTAAAAAGATCATGATACCTCTAGAAAACTCCCATTAAAAATGATTAAATATTTAACAAGAGCTGTAACCAAAGGATGACATATGCCCCCTATAAATGCTTTGATAGAAGTTATAGCATTTTTCGAAACCGAAACGCAGATTTCGAAACCTGAACACAGACCCTAAGTTTAAGGTCAAGGTCACAGGGGTCAAAATTTGTGTGCGTATGGCAAGGCCTTGTCCATATAAACATGCATACCAAATATGAAGGTTAGATTTAAAGGGACATTTAAGTTATGAGCATTTTTCAAAACCTCAACGCAAAATGTGGCAGAAAGACGGACAGACGGACAGACAGACAGACGGACAGTCCGATCACTATATGCCCCCTTTTCTTCGAAAGGGGGCATAACAAGAGATCCTTAAAAAATGTTAACTGGGTCGCGCTTTATTCTCCCAACACAGATCTGAAAAAGTCACGTGGTATAGGCACCATGAATATACTCAAGAGGAATATGTAAATAGACTCGTTATTATGCTTTTTCCATTAAACCTTCATTTCAGAGACATCAATGAAATTGAGATAATATTAACAACGTCCCTGTGGGTAATAAATGTTATTCAGACCCTGGCATGTAATAAGTTCAACGAGTCCATATAAAATCAATAAATTGTTATCAATAACATACAGCTCCAATGTCAAATAACGCTGCTGCAGGTGGCAAACACATGCTGCTTTCCCAATTTAAATGCCTTCTTAGTGTTATTAGGTAATGCTCGAAGGTACAATAAACCCTTTTTACAGCTGGATATTCCAATGTAGGTTAAACTCCACCAGCGACAAGATATATTTTTTAATTTATCGTTGTGCATTGAACCATAAATTATTTTATTGTATTTATTGTTCATTATTTTCTTTTTTAGATTTTACATAATTATTCACTAAATCCATAAATTATTCAACTACAAGCCATACAAATCAAAAGGTTAAGTCATCCATTCAAGTTCTACATGTAAAATGCATGATTAGTTTTGTACAATCTAAGCACTACCTGTCAACACTCATCAGCCGTACCCATTTAACACTGGCATTATATTTTTTGGCCCAGACATTACACACCTGTCTCAATTAACCCATTTATGCCTAGCATCTAGAAACAAGAGATTGCCAAGCAATATTGTCCCCTACCGGTGAAACTCCACCATTGTTAGTAATTTTTATATTTTTTTTTATATGTTGCCATAGCAACCAGAATTCTTGACGTATGAACAAAATGAAGTGACGTGCATAATCTCCATATTGCCATCTATCCATAATTCAAGTTGCATGAATCGCAGGATCCAGAAAAGTGTGACGGACTGACATACAAACAGACTGACAGACTGACAGACAGAGGGAGCGCAAACCATAAGTCTCCTCCAGTTTCACCGATAGGGAAAAAAAGGCCTTGGCAAACAGCGTAGACCCAGATGAGACGCCACATGATACGGCGTCTCATCAGGGTCTGGGCTGTTTGCATAAATGAATTTCTGTAAGAAGTATTCTAAATATAGAAATAAATATACTAGACATCCATAATTTTGGAAATAAATTGATCCAATTTAGAAGGATGGGAGAGTCCACTCCGCTTAAATGGGTTAATGTGACACAATATACACCACCTAAGATTTCAGCCAATTGACTTAATGTATTTCTTTGTATGTCACTGTCTATGGCACGCCTGAACCACAAAAAAGAGAAAAACTAAGTTTAAGTAACTTAAACTTAGTTTTTCACTACTTAAACTCAATTTAAGTAACTTAATTCGAATTAACGCTACTAAATGCATTAAGTAGTTAAGAAGAGTTATTTTCTATTTATGTGAGAAAAATGAATTAAGCAGAGAAAAACTTAGTTTAACTCGTTAAGTGCGCCCGAACAACAAAAATTGATTTTTATTACCGTTAAGTTACTTAAATTGCATTTAACGCTGCTTAAAATTAATTTAAGTGCTTTCGCATCGTTAATTGTATTTAATTATTACTTAAGTAATAAAATTTTTACTTAAGTTGAATTATTAATTATCGTTAAGTCAAAACTCGCGTCCGAAAATAAGCATATGAAACAAGCGTTTTGATTGGTTGTCAGGTTTGTTAATAAATTCATGCCCGAGGTCGGAAGAAAAAGATTGCCATGTGGTACGAGCAAAAAATACAGATATTATAAATTTGGATTAGAATCTTAAGTCAGCTAAAATTTGTTTTAGTCTGGAATAACATTCAAAACACCCTTTCATCATCAAATTTTGCTGACAGTCAGTAACTATGCAATAAACATCAAAAACGATCCGCCCGTCTATATATTTCCGGGTCATATCGCATTTACCTGTAGTAATAACTTGTCTTGTATACGAGTAGTCATACCAGCTTGTATGTAGAAACTGGGACTATATTATATGTCCCAGGTAGAAATTAAAGATTATATCGTGTCACCGAATCCAACTTAATTATATTCTATACATGTAAATTTTGGCTTTGATTTTAGTATTTAAATGGAAAAAAAACAGTCTCCAGTATCTCAGTATTGGCAGTGAACTTATAAGTAAACAATCCCAAAAAGTACACATATCAGAAATTACCCAGGTGATATTTTAAGTCTGAGTGCACTATTGTCTTTTAAAATAATTTTTCTGTTTGCCTCTCTGTACATCTCTGAGTGTTATTGAAACTCTTTCAAGAACACTGTCAGCTGTAGGTAAATGCGTGCGTTGTAACCGATCCATTGCAAAATTGTAAATGGCGGTAGAAGAAAATCCTTTCCTGTTTACGTTTGTTACGACGTTTCTGATTGGCTTAGGTCTTCCGGATCATTAACTGACCAATCAAAACAATTCGACTTTACAACTTAAGTAAAATTCCTTACTAAAGTTGAATTCGTGTAACTAAAAACATATTTTAAGTAGAAAAACCTATTTTAACGCAACTTAATTGAAAATAGTACAATTGATAGAGAAAATCCTTGTTAAGTTGAATTAATTCAACTTAAGTAAGAAAATTACCATTAAGCACCGTTAATGCATTTTCGGTGTTTTAATTAGCGTTAACGCCGCGGGAACCACAAAAACTACTTAAATTCATTTTAAGCAGCGTTAATTCGAATTAAGTAACTTAAATTGAATTTAAGTAGAGAAAAACCTAGTTTAAGTAACTTAAACTTAGTTTTTCTCATTTTTGTGGTTCAGGCGTGCCATAACTGTCTATAATTATATAGATAACGTATGAGTAGATGTGTTGCATAAGTATTTATACATGTATCTGTTTTCCAGTCATGTAATCAAATGTATTGGAAACAAGAAATATGTTTGTCAGAAACACAATGCCCTTTCTTTTTAAATCAGAGTTTATTTACAGGTCCTACCGGCCTCTTCACGAGGTCTTTGAGGTCCGACCTGAACACAATGCCCTCTATTGCGCCGCTTTGAAATAAAATTTGAATATATCATTTGTCAGGTTTAGAAATTATCTCCCTTTTAAAGCTTATTACTTCCCTTGAATTGTATTTTTTTACTTTTGACCTTGAAGGATGACCTTGAACTTGACTTTTCACCACTCAAAATGTGCAGCTCCATGAGATACACATGCATGCCAAGTATCAAGTTGCTATCTTCAATATTGCAAAAGTTATGGCCGATGTTAAAATTTTCGGACAGACAGACAGACTGACGGACGGACAGTTCAACTGCTATATGCCACCCTACCGGGGGCATAAAAAAAGATTTCAGCCGCACCAGCATGAGAAATCTTTTTATAGCATGTTGTCCTTTTTATTTATGGCAAGACATGAATCCCCACACACTGATGCACAGATAGATGTAACACACTAACATTAATTTTTCTGATCATGCGCTTTACAATGTTTACATTGATAATAAGAAATCAATTCACAGAGTGCTATTTTTGAATAAATTCATTTTTAAGCCATCCTTAAAAAATTGATTGTTTTATAATAAACCAAGCAAGTACATGTCAGAAGGGTCAGTAAGTAGGTGATATTCTTTGTTTTCATGAAATATTTTTTACTTGTAGTTCTATAGTTTTTCATTAAGAAAAATAACACATTTTTTTTAATCTTTATACTTAATTCGAATGCACAGCGCTTGCAATGTTTTTTCTCGATAAGACTTCTGAAAACAGTTCAAAGCAGTTAATCCTGCACAAAAATACACTTACTTAAGCTGCTGGTAGAGGCAATACATGTATATCATACAACAAAATTAATGTTCTGAGCAAGTGTTAGGAAGAATGGATAAAATTGTTACATAAGAATGTAAACAAGCACTTCTTTAATTTGACTTTGTGATCAAAGTTTCAAAAAGATTGTGCAATTAATGAGGCCTCTAG
Organism: Dreissena polymorpha; assembly: GCF_020536995.1. NCBI lineage: Eukaryota > Metazoa > Mollusca > Bivalvia > Myida > Dreissenidae > Dreissena > Dreissena polymorpha. The sequence continues at coordinate 24,408,419 of NC_068359.1, read as the reverse complement.
AGTACTCACAAGGAAAAACGTTGATCATACATGAGGCACCACATGAACAGAAAACAGTGATCACAACAAGAGCAGTCGACTATTCAAGTGCTTGACATTATAATGTAAGCCATCTTGGGTAAACTGTTCATATTCAATAAAGTCAAGGTAATATAGTCATATTCTAAATGGAAGAGGACCATAATTTAAACATATTGATTGCTTATGTTTTAAAGAAGTTGTACTTTATAGACGATTCTGAGTTCAGATATATTTTCCACAATCTATTGAACATTTGTAAATTCATAAAACAAACTAAAAAGATTTTATTTCAAGTTTGATAGCAATAGCTAGGGTGGGATGGTTGGACAGTACTTAAAAAATAAAATAATAAAAAATGTGTGAGTTTTTTTTCCATGTTTAAAAAAAACATAGAACAATCTTTTTGGGTGTGGGGGGTGGGGTGCAGAGGGGGGTATAAGTAGGGGGGGGGTCATTTATTAGATGATCTTTCAAAAAAAAAAAAGAGAAAACAAATAATAATTTATTATTTTTTTTTGGGGGGGGGGGGATTCTGGGGTGGGGTGAGGGGGATGCTTTGGGTGGATTCCATTGTGGTATTTAGGTAAGTGTTGTTTTGTCAAAGTATGAATCAAATCTGATCATAAATAAAGAAGTTAAGGCAATTTAAGCAAAATTTATTAATTTCACCTTAAGAGTCAAGGTCATTCAAAGGTCAAGGTCAAATTCAACTTGCCAGGTACAGTACCCTAATGATAGTAAGAAAGTACAGTCTGCTCTCGTTATCTCGAAGTCGGCGGGAACAAGAAAAATATCGAGATAACATGAGTTCGAGATATCCCATTAGGCGTTTACAAAGAAAAAAATTTACCTTGTTTTTTAACATCTTCTAGTACATACCAGCTAAGTGGTCTAACTAAAGAAACCACCGTGTCTATTACCTCATATATACGTCTTTTTACGAGGCACAATTAAATTTGCTATTTAA